>NC_048544.1:0-300000 GCF_902806685.2 Maniola hyperantus | reverse complement strand
GACTTGAAAAAAAATTCAAAATGGCGGAATTTATTTTTTCCGCCGACTCACTCATTGACATAATTGTTCTCCTAGAAAGAGACAGAAAATGATATAATAATGTATGGGAGATATGTTCAGGAGTGGGATTCGAGTAGGGAAAAATTATGACATTTCAGAAAAACAAGATGGCGGCCGACCTGACGGTTGTAACTTTTTTGTTTTCCAACCGATTTTGTTACAACTTGCAACAATTGAAGATATTAGCAAACGATTTTTAGAAAAAGTGTAAAAAATTGTAAAAACAAGATGGCGGCCGAGATTTTCAAAAAATTTCCTCCTGTAAAATTTTGTATGAAACTTTTTTTTTTCACTTGTGGTTTCATATAGAAGACAAAGATTCCTTTAGGGCAACATATGGAGGGAGCTGATGATTGAGGATTTCGGAGACGGGTGAAGGGCACGCTTGAGGTATCGAAGATAGGTGGGAGGTGCTCGACCAAATGTCATTCGAAACCTCATCCAATTGCCAAAAATTTGAATTTTTTTTTAAAATTCCGAAAAAAAGATGGCCGCCATACAAATTTCATCGGCGTCCATCTCGGAGGGTATGACAGATGGAAGAGTGGTTTCTTGGCAAGAGATGATCAGGGTCCGAAGGTCTACTCGATGGATGGAAAAAAAAATCAAAATGGCGGATTTTTTTTTTTTTCATACAAAAATTTTTATTATTCAAAATGGCGATTATAGACCTCGAGAGCTGCTTTAGCAGCTCGAGCAGCGAGCAAAATACTAGTTATTATACTATATATAGCTCAATTACCACTCACTCACTGATTGACATAATTGTTCTCCTAGAAAGAGATAGAAAATGATATAATAATGTATGGGAGATATGTTCAGAAGTGGGATTCGAGTAGGGAAAAATTATGACATTTCAGAAAAACAAGATGGCGGCCGACCTGACTTTTGTAACTTTTTTGTTTTCCAACCGATTTCGTTTAAACTTGCAACAATTGAAGATATTAGTAAACGATTTTTAGAAAAAGTAAAAAAAATTGGAAAAACAAGATGGCGGCCGAGATTTTCAAAAAATTTCCTCCTGTAAAATTTTGTATGAAACTTTTTTTTTTCACTTGTGGTTTCATATAGAAGACAAAGATTCCTTTAGGGCAACATATGGAGGGAGCTGATGATTGAGGATTTCGGAGACGGGTGAAGGGCACGCTTGAGGTATCGAAGATAGGTGGGAGGTGCTCGACCAAATGTCATTCGAAACCTCATCCAATTGCCAAAAATTTAAAAAAAAATTTAAAATTCCGAAAAAAAGATGGCCGCCATACAAATTTCATCCGCGTCCATCTCGGAGGGTATGAAAGATGGAAGAGTGGTTTCTTGGCAAGAGATGATCAGGATCCGAAGGTCTACTCGATGGATGGAAAAAAAATTCAAAATGGCGGAATTTTTTTTTTCATACAAAATTTTTTATTATTCAAAATGGACATTATAGACCTCGAGAGCTGCTTTAGCAGCTCGAGCAGCGAGCAAAATACTAGTTATACTATATATAGCTCAATTACCACTCACTCACTGATTGACATAATTGTTCTCCTAGAAAGAGATAGAAAATGATATAATAATGTATGGGAGATATGTTCAGAAGTGGGATTCGAGTAGGGAAAAATTATGACATTTCAGAAAAACAAGATGGCGGCCGACCTGACTTTTGTAACTTTTTTGTTTTCCAACCGATTTCGTTTAAACTTGCAACAATTGAAGATATTAGTAAACGATTTTTAGAAAAAGTAAAAAAAATTGGAAAAACAAGATGGCGGCCGAGATTTTCAAAAAATTTCCTCCTGTAAAATTTTGTATGAAACTTTTTTTTTTCACTTATGGTTTCATATAGAAGACAATGATTCCTTTAGGGCAACATATGGAGGGAGCTGATGATTGAGGATTTCGGAGACGGGTGAAGGGCACGCTTAGGGTATTGAAGATAGGTGGGAGGTGCTCGACCAAATGTCATTCGAAACCCGATCCAATTGCCAAAAATTTGAAAAAAAATTCAAAATTCCAAAAAAAAGATGGCCGCCATACAAATTTCATCGGCGTCCATCTCGGAGGGTATGACAGATGGAAGAGTGGTTTCTTGGCAAAAGATGATCAGGATCCAAAGGTCTATTCGATGATTTGAAAAAAAATTCAAAATGGCGGAATTTATTTTTTCATACAAAAATTTTTATTATTCAAAATGGCCATTATAGACCTCGAGAGCTGCTTTAGCAGCTCGAGCAGCGAGCAAAATACTAGTTATACTATATATAGCTCAATTACCACTGACTCACTCACTCACTCACTGACTGACTCATTGACATAATTGTTCTCCTAGAAAGAGATAGAAAATGATATAATAATGTATGGGAGATATGTTCAGAAGTGGGATTCGACTAGGGAAAAATTATGACATTTCAGAAAAACAAGATGGCGGCCGACCTGACTTTTGTAACTTTTTTGTTTTCCAACCGATTTTGTTACAACTTGCAACTATTGAAGATATTAGTAAACGATTTTTAGAAAAAGTGAAAAAAATTGGAAAAACAAGATGGCGGCCGAGATTTTCAAAAAATTTCCTCCTGTAAAATTTTGTATGAAACTTATTTTTTTCACTTATGGTTTCATATAGAAGATAAAGATTCCTTTAGGGCAACATATGGAGGGAGCTGATGATTGAGGATTTCGGAGGCGGGTGAAGGGCACGCTCAAGGTATTGAAGATAGGTGGGAGGTGCTCGACCAAATGTCATTCGAAACCTCATCCAATTGCCAAAAATTAGAAAAAAAATTTAAAATTCCGAAAAAAAGATGGCCGCCATACAAATTTCATCGGCGTCCATCTCGGAGGGTATGACAGATGGAAGAGTGGTTTCTTGGCAAGAGATAATCAGGATCCGAAGGTCGACTCGATGGATTGAAAAAAAATTCAAAATGGCGGAATTTTTTTTTTCATACAAAATTTTTTATTATTCAAAATGACGATTATAGACCTCGAGAGCTGCTTTAGCAGCTCGAGCAGCGAGCAAAATACTAGTACTATATATAGCTCAATTACCACTGACTCACTCACTCATTGACATAATTGTTCTCCTAGAAAGAGACAGAAAATGATATAATAATGTATGGGAGATATGTTCAGAAGTGGGATTCGAGTAGGGAAAAATTATGACATTTCAGAAAAACAAGATGGCGGCCGACGTGACTTTTGTAACTTTTTTGTTTTCCAACCGATTTTGTTTAAACTTGCAGCTCTTGTAGATGTTAGTAAACGATTTTTAGAAAATGTAAAAAAAATTGGAAAAACAAGATGGCGGCCGAGATTTTCAAAAAATTTCCTCCTGTAAAATTTTGTATGAAACTTTTTTTTTTCAATCACGGTTTCATATAGAAAACAAAGATTCCTTTAGGGCAACATATGGAGAGAGCTGATGATTGAGGATTTCGGAGACGGGTGAAGGGCACGCTCAAGGTATTGAAGATAGGTGGGAGGTGCTCGACCAAATGTCATTCGAAACCTCATCCAATTGCCAAAAATTTAAAAAAAAATTCAAAATTCCGAAAAAAAGATGGCCGCCATACAAATTTCATCCGCGTCCATCTCGGAGGGTATGAAAGATGGAAGAGTGGTTTCTTGGCAAGAGATTATCAGGATCCGAAGGTCTACTCGATGGGTGGAAAAAAAATTCAAAATGGCGGATTTTTTTTTTTAATACAAAATGTATGACTTTTTTAAAATTGTTCAAAATGGCCATTATAGACCTCGAGAGCTGCTTTAGCAGCTCGAGCAGCGAGCAAAATACTAGTATATTATATAAAGTTAGAAAGAGATGGTCCTGTGGATTCTCATAGTAAAAACCAATAAAATGTGAGACAGACGATCACTACAACAATGACAATTTGTTATATAAATTCCTTGCCTCCCACTTCCCCTTACTACTGAAACAAACATCGTCTATGGAGTTGGTGGTCTGTATCCTATATGTTATTGGTCTGTGCTGTCAATGTCATTCAAGTGCCAAAAGAGCCTTGTACTATGTATTTCGATTCAAAGTTCAAATTCAAACGGACTAACAACTTCATGAAAACAAACTTAAGAAACAGACTGTTCAATGAATGGCCTACTTTTTACAAAAATTAGCATATAAAAAAACAGCGACCTTTGCAAGAATTTTAAACAAATATGTATGAATTTCATTTGCGTGAGGATTGATGAAAATGAATAAATTGCATGACAAAACACTACCTTACTCTCTTCATTTTACCCAGAAAAAAAGTACGTAGATCTACGAACTTTTTCCGATTTTGATGAACATATTTAGCTAATAGCTTACATCCCGGGGAAGGATATAGGCTACTTTCTATCCCGGAAAATCAAAGAGTACCCAAGGGATTCTTAAAGACAGGATTAGATACCCGTTTAACTGATGTACCTATGTATGATATTTGGTACAGAGCTGAGGTAGCTTGCATTCTGGAAATTGGCATAGGGAAATTTTTATCTCAGGAAAATCAAAGAGTTCCCACGGGGTTTTTAAAAACCTAAATCCGCGCAGGTGTTGCAGGCAGCATAGCAGGCATTAGAAAAAAATATATAAAATGAGTACAATTCACATGCTTCCAGGTTTTATTTAAAATATAATAAAATAACTTAATTTCTTTAAAGTTTTCACCTTTAAATAAAGAACTACCTACATTATTATTATTATTAATTAAAAGTAACAAGCAACCATTCACGTAAAAGCTTTTATATTTATAACGCACAATAAAAAAATAATGAATCACACAGATTTGCACTGGAACCACACAAGTGTGCTGGAACAGCTTCCACACATCACACAGCACTTAGCACCTGGAAAAAAAAGTACATTATGACTATGAATAGTTTGCCAGTATTTTACATTTGAACAGGTTAACCACAATGTGAACTCAAGCTTACAAACCAAGTAATATCTATCAAAATTAATTAGTAGGGTTCCGTACCTCAAAAGGAAAAAAGGAACCTTTACAGGATCACTTTGTTGTCCGTCTGGCAATAAACCTATAGAGTACTTGCCATTGTTCTAGAATCATGAAATTTTGTAGGTAGGTAATGTCCTTCCCCAGGGTGCAAGCTATCTTTGCACCAAATCTCATAGAAATCGGTTAAACTGTAGGGCCGTGAAAAGCTAGCAGACAGACAGACACACTTTCGCATTTATAATATTAGTATGGATGGATGGATTACATAAACTACTCTATAATGTAGATATGTACACTAACACTATATTAAGTTGCATCGCAAAATTCGTCTGCGTAGAAAAGGGCAACAAAAGGGCCCCGCCGAAGTCTTCACTCCAGCTTGGATGGCTGGAGTGAAGACTTCGGCGGGGAGGGGCAATGCACGCACAACAGACGGAAACGTTTAAGTGCGGAAACCAGCCCAGAGCGAAGAAAGAAAGAAAGAAGAAGGGCAACTGTCAGGTGGCCGACTAAAGCCGAATGTACACCAATGAAATAAGTACCTTCAGACCTAAGACCTATTGCTAAGGTTAAGATTTAAAAAAAACAAAAATTAAAATATGGGACAAATGAATACATAATTAGTCAATGCAAAGGCAAACACATTAATTATTAAAGTAAATATCTAGCAATATCATAATATTTTCTCACCTTTATAAATAAGTAGTAAAACATTCAGTTGATGAATCAAATGTAGGTATAACTTCGTGATAAAGATTTACTTTACTTAAGGAAAGAGTTTATAATTGAATTGTATTTATAATGAGACAATTCCTATTGTTTCAAATTGCTGATCTTATGGAACATATTTGCACTGCATCAGTAAAATAAAATTCTAGATTCCAAAAAAGCTGCAATAATTATTATTATTACAATCTCAATGGTTGTGATTAGCTCAATTTGTGGTATTCTTATTGCAACAATGCATTGTAGCCAATAGTCAGTGAGCATCAACCAATCAGAGGTGATTGCAATCATCCTACTGTAGATGTCAAACTACCACAGTAGGGCCATCAGAGGTGATATTAATGACAGTCACACTAGCTGTCATACTATGGTCGAAGGTCTATGGGTCCACCAGTGCTGTTCACTATTTAGGAACATGAGTCAAGGTGCTCCAATCGATATTTCCAGCCCTCCACACGCAGATTAAAAAAAATAAAAAATAGTAGAGTACGGGCTGCTTTAAAGCCTTTGTTACCTTTGTAAAAGTAATTATGATGTATACATTGCTACAATCATTATTAATGTGATTGATGAATTTATGATATTCTTGCTGCAACTGTATGTTTTAGCCAATAGTAGTGAGCCAGTGTCAAACTACTGCGGCAGGTATACAGATCTCGTTATCCACTTTAGTAACACCTCAACTCAGCAAATATTTGGTCCAAAGTAATTAAAAGTAATCTTCAGGCAATCTTTACAAAGTCCTGCATAGTTCTCTTGTTAGGTAATTTTAAATATTTCTGCAAAAAGCTGTAACAATCAGGACTGATCTGGTGTAGCTTGAGTGCAAAGATTTTCTCCTCTTCAGTGTATCTAGCTCCCTGGGGTTTGGATCCAGCTAGCCTCAACTGTGAATCTACCAATGCTTTCCTTTCCGGAGTTAACAGTGGATACCTTTTAAGATATGGTTTCGCTCTCTCCTGTAATTTTTTTAATCTTGATTTTAATAACTTATTTCTTCTATTTTCATTTATCAGATCGAGTTTCAACTCTTTGAGCTGTTTCTGTAACATTTTTTCTTTTTTGGAACTGTTCTCTTTGGTGTAATGAAATTCATTCTCTGTAATATTGGAGGTTAAAGGGTGTTGTGCAATGAGTTGAAGGCTCTGCATGAGAGGCCGAGGTGCAGTATCAGACATGGGGTTCAGCAGACGGACCGGCGTGGCAGCTTGTAGCTCTGATGTCTCCTCTGCTGTGATGGACTCTGCCAACTCCGCAACTAAAGTCTCTAAAGTCCGTTTTGGAGCTGGCTGTCCTACACTTGCAGTGGGCTTCATTGTTGAAGGTTGGATATTAAGTTTGGGGTTATTAATCTTAGCAGAAGGATTCGCCGGAGTGACTCTGTTTACTTGCGAGACCTCAGTAGGAATACGATTAAATGGCACGTTGTACTGTTCTTTCAAAGTTGAAAACATAATATTAATAGATTTTATAGTCTCCTTCTCAAGAGGTGTCTTGCTTCTCAACATATTCAAAACATCTGGACTCAAATAGATAGCAGACTGCCGCTTATCTGTACGTGCACTGTTATCAACAACTATGTTATCTGGCAGCACATACACAGTATCCTGCTTGGCCTTATCATTCAAGTTAGAGTTATCCAGAGGGACCGATTTAGGATCTAGAAATTGCACAGGTTCTGTTTTCAGGTCCTCATTCAACGAGTGCTTAGTATTTGTAGACCTAAAGTCAGGATTCTGTTCACTGGGGTGGGAGGGCACCTGTGTGTGTGCAGCTGTGTGTGAAGCGACACCGACACCACCCTGCTTGTTCTCTTCCTTAATGTAACTCCATTGCTGAGCATCATAAATAGTCACTGTCTCTTTAGCAACAGACTGAGTTCTCATATTGCATTCTACCTTCGGTGACACCATCCCGGCATTGTGCTGAGAATGCTCCTCACTTAGATACTCCACAATGTTACCTCGGAGGGGACTTCCACGATACATGTCGTGATCCACGGGCGCACCAGGCTCCTGCCCTGCCTCAATGCTCACAACGGTGAGGTCACTCGACAACAGCTCCTTGCTAGGCGTCACACACATGACGCACGGGGACGACAGACACGCCGGTCTCTCGTCTGCCCGGGAAGGCAAGCAATACATGCTGTGATCCACCGGCAGCCCGCGCGTGTCCTCGGCCTTGAGGCAAACTAGATACTTTACCTGCCTGCCGTCATTTGTATCTTCTACAGATGGACACTTGAAGGTGTTTCCTGTTTGTAACTGTGTACCTATTAAACCCATAATGTTGCGTACCTATTATAGGTTAATAGGTTGCGTTGCGTATTGACGATTTTGATGAAATTAAGATATTTGCAAGCTTTTCAATTTCACTTGGTTTATTTTCCAATTTCTGGCTATCCTATAAATCCTATTCAAAATATCGTTTCTACTTTCACGGGAATAATTCTTCTCAACTAAAAATTGCTCAAAAATTGAGTTTAAAACTTCAAACTTTAAACAAATAAAAATTAATACACTAGAATAGAATAGAATTTTTTATTCATGTAAACCTGTAAACTTATGCTATTACCTATATTATTCTGTGACAATACCTAGTATCACCGACCAAATAAAAGCATCAGACTATGTTCTGAGATCAGACCATAGACAATACATAACATACTGGAGTCTGGATCAGACCCTTGGATGAATGATCAGACCAGTATTAATCTATGATCAAGTCTATATTTTATTCGGTTCAGTTTTAAAAAATCCGCGTCACGCGTGGATTTACTTAATACTTACGCAGATGAAGTAGCATGCATCATTTTGTAATTTATAAAATGAGTACAATTATTAACATGCTTCCAGGTTTTATTTATATAAATATAATAAAATAATTTAATTTCCTTAACATTTTTACCTTTAAATAAAGAATTATTATTATTAAGTAGGTACCTATATTATAATTATTATTAATCAAACTAACTAGCAACCATTCACGCAAAAGCTTTTATATATTTTATAACACAATTGTGTGTTATAAATATAAAGCTGAGCTATTTTTATTGACAAAATAATGAATCACACAGATTTTCACTGGAACCACACGAGTGTGCTGGAACAGCTTCCACACAGCACTTAGCACCTGTAAACAAGAGTACACTATGACTATGAAGAATTTGCTTGTATTTTACATTTGAACAGGGTAACCAGAATGTGAACTCAAGCTTACAAAGACAAACTAAGTAATATCTATCAAAACTAATTTTAGGGTTCCGTACCTCTAAAAGTTGTGCTGATTAGAGGTGATTGTCATACTAACTGTCATACTGTGGTCGAAGGTCTATGGGTCGACCAGTGCTGCCTCACATGAGTTGAGGTGCTCCAATTGATATTTCCAGCCCTCCACAGGCAAATATTAGATTACGGGCTGTTTTGAAGCCTTTGTAAAAGAAATTATGATGTATACATTGCTACAATCTTTATTAATGTGATTGATGAATTTATGATATTGTTGCTGCAACTGTATGTTTTAGCCAATAGTAGTGAGCCAAATAGAGGTAATATTAATCTCTGCACTAGGTGTCAAACTACTGCAGTAGGCATGCAGATCTCATTATCCACTCTAGTAACACCTCAACTCAGCAAATATTTGGTACAAAGTAATTAGTAATAAAATATGAGTTTCTTCAGGCAATCTTTACAAAGCCCTGCATAGTACTCTTGTTAGGTAATTTTAAATATTGCTGCAAAAATCTGTAACAATCGGGACTGATCTGATGTAGCTTGAGCGCAAACAGTTTCTCTTCTTCAGTGTATCTAGCTCCCTGGGGTTTGGATCCAGCTAGCCTCAACTGTGAGTCTATCAATGCTTTCCCTTCCGGAGTTAACCGTGGATACCTTTTGAGATATGGTTTTGCTCTCTCCTGGAATTTTTTAAATTTGGATTTTAATAATTTAATTTTTCTCTCTGCACTTATCATTTTGAGTCTTAACTTTTTGAGCTGTGTGTATAACATTTGTTCTTTTTCGGAGCTGTTTTCTTTGGTGTAGCGAAATCTTTTCTCTGATATTGGATATTGGTTGATATTGGGGGTTAAAAGATGTTGTGTAGTGAGTGGAAGGCTCTGCATGAGAGGCCGAGGTGCAGTATCAGACATGGGGTTCGGCAGACGGACCGGCGTGGCAGCTTGTAGCTCTGATGTCTCCTCTGCTGTGATGGACTCTGCCAACTCGGCAACTAAAGTCTCTAAAGTCCGTTTTGGAGCTGGCTGTTCTACACTTGCAGTGGCCTTCATTGTTGAAGATTGCATATTAAGTTTGGGGATATTAATCTTAACAGAAGGATTCGCCGGAGTGACTCTGTTTACTTGGGAGACCTCAGTAGGAATACGATTAAATGGGACGTTGTACTGTTCTTTCAAAGTTGAAAACATAATATTAATAGATTCTATAGTCTCCTTCTCGAGAGGTGTCTTGCTTTTCAACATATTCAAAACATCTGGACTCAAATAGATAGCAGACTGCCGCTTATGTGTACATGCACTATTATCAACAACTATGTTATCTGGCAGCACATACACAGTATCGTGCTTGGCCTTATCATTCAAGTTAGAGTTATCCAGAGGGACCGATTGAGGATCTAGAAATTGCACAGGTTCTGTTTTCAGGTCCTCATTCAACGAGTGCTTAGTATTTGTAGACTTAAAGTCAGGATTCTGTTCACTGAGCTGGGAGGGCACCTGTGTGTGTGCAACTGTGTGTGAAGCGACACCAACACCACCCAGCTTGTCCTCTTCCTTAATGTAACTCCATTGCTGAGCATCACAAATAGTCACTGTCTCTTCAGCAACAGATTGAGTTCTCATATTGCATTCTACCTTCGGTGACAACGTCCCGGCATTGTGCTGAGAATGCTCCTCACTTAGATACTCCACAATGTTACCTCGGAGGGGACTTCCACGATACATGTCGTGATCCACGGGCGCACCAGGCTCCTGCCCTGCCTCAATGCTCACAACGGTGAGGTCACTCGACAACAGCTCCTTGCTAGGTGTCACACACATGACGCACGGGGACGACAGACACGCCGCCGGTCTCTCGTCTGCCCGGAAAGGCAAGCAATACATGCTGTGATCCACCGGCAGCCCGCGCGTGTCCTCGGCCTTGAGGCAAACTAGATACTTTACCTGCCTGCCGTCATTTGTATCTTCTACAGATGGACACTTGAAGGTGTTTCCTTGCTGTGCAGACAAGCTGCTAGTGGTTACCACCTTAAAGTTGGCTGGCTCATTGGCTTGAATAGGATTTATTTCTAACAATTGTTTAGGACCACTACTCGCCTCTTTGTTTGGTTTAAGTGGTGTTAAATGTAATAAAGGGATTGCATTCTTTCTTAATCTACCTTTTTCATAATCGATGTGCTCGCGTATAAAATGTTTTTTGCATATTAACGTACGTTCTAGTTCTATTCGGGAATAATTCAGAAGAAAAGGGCACATTTTCAACCATTGTTTCCATCTCAATCCGCTTGTAAAAGGTACACAGTGAAGTTTACCAGGTTCAGTATAGCGTACTGTACAGTGCGGAACACAGCATTTTCTTGGCATTTTCCACCAAGTCTTTCGATTTCACTTGGTTTATTTTCCAATTTCTGGCTATCCTATAAATCCTATACAAAATATCGTTTCCACTTTCACGGTAATTATTTATTCTTCTACCAGCTAAAAGTGGAGTACACTACAAATTAAACCACCGACCGGTCACCGGGCACCCCTGACCCCACAGAGGGGCACCCATAGAGTAAAACAAAGAGTATTATAATATACAGACGTAATATAGACGGGCACCGCACCACCACCGCACAGAATAGATTTACTCGGCACCGACCAGCAGAAAATAAACTAATAAAAATTAAAATTATTTCAAATTTTAATTTTTATTAAATAAATATAGTATAATATATTAATATCTATATATATAAAAGGAGACTGACTGACTGACTGACTGATCTATCTACGCACAGCTCAAACTACTGGACGGATCGGGCTGAAATTTGGCATGCAGATAGCTATTATGACGTAGGCATCCGCTAAGAAAGGATTTTTGAAAATTCAACCCTTAAGGGGGGGAAATAGGGGTTTGAAATTTGTGTAGTCCACGCGGACGAAGTCGCGAGCATAAGCTAGTTTAAAATATGAATATGTACGAGAAAGCAGTGCAACAGCAAGACGCAAATCAACGCAAATAGTGTCTCCTCTCCGGATTACTTACTGGTCTGTGGTGTGTAATATGTTCCTTCATTCATTCATTCCTTGGTGTGACTTGTGAGTGGACCCCAAGGTGTGACTCTTGGATAAATGTATACTATCTCTATGGTGTGACCCAGTCTTCTCTTTTAAAGCACAGACCAGGGTAATACGGATTTTAAAGACACAGATCACTATATACTAGAAGAAATTTGTCCAGTTATTCTTGAACTTATTCCACTGGCTTGGTTTATGTTCATGTTTATGTCATAAGTTTCATGTTGATAAAGTGTTGATATATCTATAATTGCCAATATTACAAATTCAACCCGAGACGTCCTCAGACCACAGATTAATAGAGGATAGCACAGTTTAACGAAATACTACCGTAAAACGGGGTGAATAGGAACCGGGGTGTGAATAGGGACAAAACTGGGAATGAGATTTGAACGTAAAAATAATACCCAAAACAGCTTAGAATTTTGGTAGCATTGTTTTTCCCTATAGTAGAATATTTGATCTTTTATTTGGCAGCACTGAACCAGAGACAAATTGACATTAAAATAACGAAAGCGGCATTGCAAAAACGTTGTTCAAAACACGCTAAGCCGTAGGTCTCAAAACTTTGTTTACTTTGACGCAGTACGAGAATAAAACAGTACAAAAACTATTAGAAATCATTAAACATTTATCTAAGAGGCGTCACAAAAGCAGATTTGTCTAAATGTTACATATTTTTCTGTAAAAAAGAAAAAATTGGAAACCAAGTGGTTTTGGCTTTGCCATGGGGATTATAGGTACGGGAAAGGGGTGGATAGGAACGCTATACTTACTGAATTGGAACGAATCAAGGTTAAATAGGAACAGTAAGGTTTATATAGGGACAGGGCTGTCACTTTAAATATTTAATTAAATTGTTCAAAAAAATTCTTCCTTCTTGTGTAGTCGACTAGTAAAATTTAGTTAAATGACATTTTACTGTTTAATATTGATAAATAAATAAATAAATAAAAATATTTTTTATTCAATTAAACTTTTACAAGTATAGGTAACTACACTACTTGTAACAGTTTAATTAAATAAAAAATATTTTTATTTATTTATTTTTGAATCGTCAAACCACTGATTCGGAATGGCAGCAACCAGCAAGAAACTCGGCGGTTGCTTTTTTTTAAAGATTTGATACCTACTATGCCATGTATAATAACAATACTACTATGTTACTTCTGAATAAAATAGCTATAGAATATGGTGAAAGAATTCTCAAAATCAGTCCAGTAATTTCAGAGTTTATCGATTACAAACAAACAAGTCTTCACTTTCCTAATCTAAATATATAAAAGGAAAAGGTGACTGACTGACTGATCTATCAACGTACAGCTCAAACTACTGGACAGATCGGGCTGAAATTTGGTATGAAGATAAGTATTAAGACATAGGCATCCGCTAAGAAAGGATTTTTGAAAACTCAACCCCTAAGGGGTTGAAATAGGGGTTTGAAATTGGTGTCGGACGAAGTCGCGAGCATAAGTTAGTTTTGTAATATTAGAGGATAGACTAACTTGTGTTTGACAACCCTTACCTTTTTTCCCTATTCACCCCTTTGCCATTCCGTTACACCCCGGATCAAGTATAAATAGGGACAGCATATATTTTGATTAAAATATACCAGTAATTTATCATTATTTTATATTTTTTGGATGTTTCCTTAGAATTCTTACAACCGGAGATGCTTACAAACAGTTAAAGCATCATAATTTGTACCAAAACATCCGTAAATTTCAATGCGAAGTTAGATTTCGTACCTATTCACCCCGTTTTACGGTACCAGTGGCCCTACCGCGGTTGTTTGACAGCTACAATGTCACGATCGCAATCATCTCTAATTGGTTAATGCTCGCTCACTATTGGCCACAATGCATTGTTGCAACAAGAACCGCACAAATTCAGCCAATCAGAACAATTGAGATTGTAATAATGATTGATGCAGGTTTTAGACAATCGCCCTGCTGTTGTTCGACGCCTTTGAAGTCGAGTGATCCTTGGAGTAAATGTATTCTGTGCGAGCGATGCCGCCGCTTTTGTAGGTAATATACGTGTTTCTACGCAAATATGCAAGGGTTGTCACAAAATTGGGATTAAAATCGCGGGGAAATCGGTGAAATTTTAGACCCTTGTTTTGTTTAGAATTCGTATAGCATCCGTAGACAGAACAGTAATGCACCATTTTATGATAGAACTTACTAAACGACACTTAAAATATTTAAAACCACGCTCACGGTAACCCTTGTCCATCAATCACACAGACTACGCGAATCTGCGTGCAGCGGGCCGCGCCGCCCGCGCTCCGCAACCCACCCCACCGTTGCTCTGTACAAGTACATTCGTAATTGGACTGTATATTTCAAGGCTTGTGAGGATACTATACTACGTATGACTCATAGATTATCTACTATGACTGCTAGATATGAGCGAGACGTCATAAATTAGCTCAGTAAATTCG
This sequence comes from Maniola hyperantus, assembly GCF_902806685.2. NCBI lineage: Eukaryota > Metazoa > Arthropoda > Insecta > Lepidoptera > Nymphalidae > Maniola > Maniola hyperantus. Next base: position 285,542 of record NC_048544.1, on the reverse strand, counting down.
TTACTGTCAAGTTTGAAGATTGGTTCAACCTGAACCTGAAGGGTGAAAAGGTACCAGACAGATCATCATCATCATCATCAACAACAACCCATCGCCGATTCACTGAGAATGAGAAGGGTTTACACATAGACCACCACGCTGGCCAAGTGCAGTTTTCAAAGTCAAAGTCAAAGGATTTATTCAAAATAGGTACCTAATAAATTACTCTTATTGATGGTCTGGTATGGTGTTAGATTTGTACTTGGACGATCTAACCTAAGGACGCGCCTCGCATGATTATTCCCCTCTGTCAATAGTAATGGATTTTTAATCCACTGCGTTTATAAACACTGTTTGCGGAATCGATTTTGTCATTGTCAGAATCGTTTTCGATGTGTGACGACGTCTTACACGCTGGGTGAAAAATGCCTGTTTGTGCCGTTAGTGAGTGCAAGAATAAATCAAACACATCAAATTTACAAAAAGATGGAATTTCATTTCATAAGTAAGTATTTTTGGTGTAATAAACGCTTTCTATAAATTAAATTACATAAATTATTATAATAAAATAACAATCGAGAACTTTACCGATTCAGTAATTGAGTACGTAATAATTCGGTAGAAACGAGTCACACTTCTCACGAGACTATATTTTGTTTTTTCTAAACAATTGCAACCCTCGTTATATACAAATTAGGTTAAAATTTGAATACGCGTGAACAGCATGAAATTACGTAGTAGTAAAAATAACACTAGTCTCGTGGGAAGTGCGGTATACTAAAGACGGAGAGCCAGCGCCCAAAAAACTGTTTGAATTTACTAAGGCTAATTTTTTGCGCATACTGACCAGCTCTGTCCCCATATTCTGCTGACTAACCATTACAACTTTTATTTATATGCAATATACAAGTTATATAACAATTTTCAGCCTTAGTAAATTCATTTTATTACCTCGCAGGTACGACACCTTTGATAGCGCACCTGAGTCACTGTTCTCAGGTTCACTTGACTGACCGCAGTATGTTTGTGTACGCAACCATTCTAATGAACTATAAAAAAATTAGCCTTAGTAAATTCAAACAGTATTTTGGGCCCTGGCTCTCCGTCTATAGTATACCGCACTCCCCACGAGACTATTGTGTTATTTTTACCAAATTTTTCAGTATTAGATTTAATTGCATAGGACATAAGGTTCGATTTTTAAGAATCATGTGATAGTGATTGCGGTTCGATTATCGATATCGATGAAAACATTTTCTTTATTATTAACGACTAAATTACCGTCTTCAAGTCAAGTAAAGAATAGTTATTATTAATTACCACAATTTTTTCGCTACCTATAATTGTAATAAAACTGGTCGATTTCTGTGATTTCACGTACTTAATACATTTAAAAAAATATTAAAGCAACGCAATTTTAGTGATAGGCGAGAAACGGGGTAGGGTGTCTCTGAACTGGGTAATTTGTAGCTAAAAGGTGTACCTTTCTCAAGGATGAGGATTAGGTAATAATTTATCATAATCGTTTTATTTTTACAGATTTCGATATTTTTACAGAGAGAATCGCCAAGAATATACATAACATTAACCTAATGGTAAATAATGACGAGTTAAAAATAGAAGAGGCCACCGTGTGTGTTTACTAATTTATTTTCATAGTATCATATCTGTCTTATGGAATTTTGCTGTGGGGTAAAAGCGGCAGGTATTGAGAAAATTTTTGCATTGCTAATTTGTAAGGGCAATACGTGTAATATTTAATAACTTACATTTAATTTTTTTGGACAAAGAGTACACCATATTGGAATTACCATGTAAACCCAATGTGCAATAAATAAATGATTGATTGGAAAGAAAAAAACATTTTATTGATTGATATACCTACTAATTATGTTTGGTAGGTTTTTGCGCGGTCAGGTTTATTTTGTATTATATAATAATATAAGTCATTAATAAGCACATTTTTACTATCGAAATTTTAAATGAAAATTTCGTTATATAAAAAAATACAAAAGATTAAAAATGATATAAAATAAGTAAAAAAGTATGTGCATATTTTTTAAATAAATATTTTTCTTATTTTTACGTTGCATTATTAGTTTTTGGGATAATTACCTATTAAGTGAGGTGAATGTATGCAAGAATACGCTACGCTGACCAAACACTGGTTTTAAGTAATTAAATACGAGTAATAAATTCTTACTTCTACTTTTGTTTCTGAAAAACTATCGATATATTTTAAAATATCGATACGGTAGCATCGCAAATCAATTTGACTGTCTTACACTAGTAATGTCTTTGTATGTTGATGTATATAACTTATTAGTGTGCGTAAAATGTAGTAGTGTTGAAGATTTAGATATGTGTGTGTTAATAATGACACAAAACTTTGTTGAGTGAGTGTGTCAAGTTGTCTATGTAGTGTTTCCTCGTCCCGCACCAAAAGTGACAGAAATTTTTATTCGTAATATTAGGCGCGTTACAAGTCCATAGGTTAGATCGTCCAAGGATTTGTAAGATATAGTGGTGATAATTATTACGCAAACTTAAAACTAAAGCTACGAGGGTTTGATAGAATTCACACACCTTTGAGAACATTGTGGATGTTTTCCTTCACCGTTGCAAGTGATATTTAATGTGCTTAAAAAGCACATAATCTCGAAAAGTTAGCTAGAGTTGGAAAAGTTAGAGATGCATGCCCGGGATCGAACCCTTCTGAAATAGGAGGTGACGTCTTAACCACAGAGCCAGACAGATACATGTTCCTATTTATTTATTACTAGATGATGCCTGATGATTTAGGTTTTTAAAATCCGGTGGGAACTCTTTGATTTTCCGAGATCAAAAGTAGCCTATGTCCTTCCCCAGGGTGCAAGCTATCTCTGTACCAAATTTCATCGAAATTAGTCAAACGGATAAGCTGTGAAAAGCTAGCAGACAGACACACTTTCGCATTTATAATATTAGTATGGATTACATGAACTACCTACTCTGTATGTCACCAACTCACCACCAATAGTCGCATAGCAAAATTCGTTTGCGCGGAAAAGCGCAACCTAACGCTGACTAAAGCCGAACGTACACCAAAATACAGACCTTATTTTATTTTTTATTTTATTTTATTATAAAGGCACACAAAACAGGTTTCAGCTATAAATGGTCCAAATAAAAATAAAAAACAATAGATTAAGGTCTAAGCGGTAACCCTTAATATGTGTACACAACAAAATGTAATGTTTAAATAAATATATGAAATAACTAACTGATAAGATACAATTTATAAAAACACAGAAAAAAGTAATAAGTACAAGAAAATTAACTATGAAAAATATACTTAAAGTGGAGAAGATGCAAAATGTTGATAAATATGTTCAAATTATTATTAAAAATGTCAGTATTATGGTTAGCTGTGAAAAGATCATTGTACAGGCGACACATACGCTATATATTGCTTGACGTTAAGATTTTAAACACAAGAACAACAGAGACTCGTGTTATTTCGCTCATAATTCGCGCGCACAACACATGGCGCGTAGGTAACAACCAATAGCAGACGGACGTGCGGCGCGCTGATTGGCCGAGATATTTTCGCGCCATTAAAAATTGCGATTTTTGCACAGGTACATCGCGTGACTTTAAAAGTGTAGTACTGTACTAGGCACATAGTACATTATATGTACTAGGTACCAAATTACCTGTACAACCACAGCACCAACATCTGTTGTAGTGGCCACGTAGTGATTATATACTCTTTGTCTCTTTGCCATTGGCAGCACAGACCAATAACATATATTGGCAGTAACTGCCATCATGTAAACCATTCTGCAAAAAAAAATTTTTTCAAAGATTTTCCTTCTACAGTTTTTGAAAATTAAAAATTAAAAAGAAAGATTTTTACTAAAGTTAACATTGAAAACTGCTTTAGAATTGCCATGCGAATTTACCACTGCATGGTTCGGAATGCCCTTCTTACCAAGAAGCAGCAAGAAACTAAGCAATATAAAATAATAAATTGGCATTCTTGTGCAAGTCCTACCCTCATAATGCATTGAAATATTGTACAATATCATCATCATCATCATCATCAACCAAAAGACCGATAGGTCTTGCGCTGCCTAAATCTTGTATGAATAGTAGAATTAGCACATTATACTATACCCAATAGTAGGAAATAGGGAAAACTCAGCTATTATGTATCCCACCCATAGGTAACCTATGATTACTGACCCAAATAAGGTAAAGTTGATGGAGACAATTTAAAAATAATACCTACTAATTGTTTAATGGCATGACTACATAGCCCTTTAGTATTTTCACATAAGTAAGCAATTTTCTTCTTACTCTGAGAGGAGACCCGTGTTCTGTAGTGAGCCGGCGATGGGTTGATCATGATGATCATGAAGCAATTTTTGAGGACTTAACTTTTATAAGAAAATTTAAGAAAATTATTTACCTACTAAGACAATCAATAAAGAAGTGAAAAAATCAAAAACATTTTTTATCAAAGCAAATACCTAGCAATATTATAATATTTTCTCACCTTTAAAAATCAGTAGTAAAACATTCAGTGATGATTTACTGACATCAAAAAATCCAAAATTGATGAAATCTATAACTTCAGTGATCAAAAATTATTTTACTTAACGAAAGAGTTCATAATTGAATTGTATTTGTAATTAGGAGACAACTTCTATTGTTTCAAATTGCTGATCTTATGGAATGGATATTTGCACTGCATCAGTAAAATAAAATTTAAAAAAAACTGTTAGACTGGTTGATTCCAAAAAAGCTGCATTAATAATAATTATTATTATTACAATCTCAATGCAGAACCATTGAGATTGTAATAATCAGCTCAATTTGTGGTATTCTTGTTGCAACAATGCATTGTAGCCAGTAGTAAGCAAGCATCAACCAATCAGTGATTGCAATGTAGGTGTCAAAGTACCACAGTTGGGCCCTGATTAGAGGTGATTGCGACCATCACACTAGCTGTCATAGTATGGTCAAAGGTTTATTGGTCCACCAGGGTTGTTCAATATTTAGGAACATGAGTCAAAATACTCCAATTGATATTTCCAGCCCTCCAAGAGATGCCAGCCTCCTGAACGTATAAGTGATTATGATGCCACAATCATTATTATTGTAATTGCTGAATTTATGATATTCTTGCTGCAACTGTATGTTTTAGCCACTACTAGTAAGCCAAATAGAGGTAATAGGAATCTCTGCACTAGGTGTCAAACTACTGCGGTAGGCATGCAGATTGCAGATCTCGTTATCCACTCTAGTAACACCTCTCAACTCAGCAAATATTTGGTACCAAGTAATAAGTCATTAAAATATGAGTCTCTTCAGGCAATCTTTACAAAGCCCTGCATAGTACTCTTGTTAGGTAATTTTAAATATTGCTGCAAAAATCTGTAACAATCGGGACTGATCTGATGTAGCTTGAGCGCAAACAGTTTCTCTTCTTCAGTGTATCTAGCTCCTTGGGGTTTGGATCCAGCTAGCCTCAACTGTGAGTCTATCAATGCTTTCCCTTCCGGAGTTAACCGTGGATACCTTTTGAGATATGGTTTTGCTCTCTCCTGGAATTTTTTAAATTTGGATTTTAATAATTTAATTCTTCTCTCTGCATTTATCAGTTTGAGTCTTAACTTTTTGAGCTGTGTGTATAACATTTGTTCTTTTTCGGAACTGTTTTCTTTGGTGTAGCAAAATCTTTTCTCTGATATTGGATATTGGTTGATATTGGACGTTAAAGGATGTTGTGTAGTGAGTGAAAGGCTCTGCATGAGAGGCTGAGGTGCAGTATCAGACATGGGGTTCAGCAGACGGGCTGGCGTGTCTGCTTGTAACTCTGATGTCTCCTCTGCTGTGATGGACTCTGCCAACTTTGCAACTAAAGTCTCTAAAGTCCGTTTTGGAGCTGGCTGTTCTACACTTGCAGTGGCCTTCATTGTTGAAGATTGCATATTAAGTTTGGGGTTATTAATCTTAACAGAAGAATTTGCCGGAGTGACTCTGTTTACTTGGGAGACCTCAGTAGGAATACGATTAAATGGCACGTTGTACTGTTCTTTCAAAGTTGAAAACATAATATTAATAGATTCTATAGTCTCCTTCTCGAGAGGTGTCTTGCTTTTCAACATATTCAAAACATCTGGACTCAAATAGATAGCAGACTGCCGCTTATGTGTACATGCACTATTATCAACAACTATGTTATCTGGCAGCACATACACAGTACTCTGCTTCGCCTTATCATTCAAGTTAGAGTTATCCAGAGGGACCGATTGAGGATCTAGAAATTCCACAGGTTCTGTTTCCAGGTCCTCATTCAACGAGTGCTTAGTATTTGTAGACCTAAAGTCAGGATTCTGTTCACTGAGCTGGGAGGGCACCTGTGTGTGTGCAACTGTGTGTGAAGCGACACCGACACCACCCTGCTTGTCCTCTTCCTTAATGTAACTCCATTGCTGAGCATCACAAATAGTCACTGTCTCTTCAGCAACAGATTGAGTTCTCATATTGCATTCTACCTTCGGTGACACCGTCCCGGCATTGTGCTGAGAATGCTCCTCACGTAGATACTCCACAATGTTATCTAGGAGAGGACTTCCACAATACATGTCGTGATCCACGGGCGCACCGGGCTCCTGACCAGCCTCGATGCTCACAACGGTGCGGTCACTCGACAACAGCTCCTTGCTAGGTGTCACACACATGACGCACGGGGACGACAGACACGCCGGTCTCTCGTCTGCCCGGAAAGGCAAGCAATACATGCTGTGATCCACCGGCAGCCCGCGCGTGTTCTCGGCCTTGAGGCAAACTAGATACTTCACCTGCCTGCCGTCATTTGTATCTTCTACAGATGGACACTTGAAGGTGTTTCCTTGTTGTGCAGACAAGCTGCTAGTGGTTACCACCTTAAAGTTGACTGGGTCATTGGCTTGAATAGGATTTATTTCTAACAATTGTTTAGGACCACTACTCGCCTCTTTGTTTGGTTTAAGTGGTGTTAAATGTAATAAAGGGATTGCATTTTTTCTTAATCTACCTTTTTCATAATCGATGTGCTCAGGTATAAAATGTTTTTTGCATATTCTTGTCGTACTTTCTAGTTCTATTCGGGAATACTTCAGAAGAAAAGGACACATTTTCAACCATTGTTTCCATTTCAATCCGCTTGTAAAAGGTACACAGTGAAGTTTATCTGGTCCAGTATAGTATACAGTACAGTGCGGAACACAGCATTTTACTCTTGGCATTTTCTCATATTGTTATGTTGCGTTTTATAGTATAGGTCTATGGTTGCGTTGCGTATTGATGATTATGATGAAATGAACCAATTTGCAAGTGTTTGCAAGTCTTTCGATTTCACTTGGTTTATTTTCCAATTTTTGGCTATCCTATAAATCCTATTCAAAATATCGTTTCCACTTTGGCGGTTACTATTCTTTTACCACCGACCAGCTTCTACCAGCTAATCACTAAACATCACCCTAAACATTGAGTACAACAACTACAAATTAAACCACCGAAAAGAAAAAAAACTAGGTAATAAACACAGAGTACATTGAATATAGTAATAAATAAATTAAATAAAATTAAATATGTTACCTACCTACCTACTGATTATTAAGGTAGTCTACTGTCTAGAGGAAACCAAAGAAGTTGGAGAAGATACAGAACCAGAACACCACAGAATATGTGCAAATAGTGTGACCATCTCACAAAGTGCGAATCTGCCGAACACTGGCTAAAAATCTGTCAAAATCAGCCAAGCTTGACTCCTGAAAATGCCAAAAATATGCCATCGTAAAAGAATCATAAAATCATTTTGAGATAGTTTTGCGGTGCATTTCGCATGCTGCATGTTGCACCATACAGATTCGACTTGTTTCAGCGGATTACAGCAAATTAAGCTTTTGGTTCATTGTATCTATTTTAATTCGTGATATGCGTGGTGGTGCGCTTAGAATTGGCACAAAGAATAACAGCTATTATTATGTGTGGCACACTTCTTCCAGCGTACTTGTTACTGTCCATTTCAGTGGCGATTGCCTACAGGTACCTACATAATATATTTGTGCAGAGGTTCAGACCAGCAGACACTCTTGGTCATATGCTCTTGGTGTTCGGCAAAATGTACCCGTTGGTACCCGTATATTAAGAATATTATCTATGGTCTGTACTCTGTGGTCTAAACATGGCGAATGGATTTGTTGTTAAATTAATTTATCAGTGAAAATAGAAAATGATAATAAATAAAAATGTTTAGAAATCAATTGAACTGTTTTTATACTCAAATCGCCATTGTTATTTTAATTATAAAAATATGTGAGTACAATCGATATCCGAAACTGCTGTTTTAAAATCTAATTCATTTTCAAGTTATTCATTTTAACATTCTTGGAATGTTTTCATTATATTTATAGGGCCTTGATTGAATATTACATCATAATTGTCCTCTAAAGGTGCGAGTTTTTCCCAAGGTTTCCCTTTTGCATCACTTTTTCGATATTCAATAATATTTTACAGGTCAATTGACTTGTTATAGTAGATTTTTCGGAAGCTGTCTATCTAACGGTATTTTATTAGTGTAAATGCTTTTGCTTTCTCTTTAGGCTAGGTTTAGGTTTAGGTTTAGGTATTCTTAGTTTAGGGTGTTATCTGAAACTAGCTTATGCTTGCGACAAATGGACTTCACAAATTTTAAACCCCTATTTCAGCCCCTAGGGGTTGAATTTTCAAAAATCCTTAGCGGATGCCTACGTCATAATAGCTATCTGCATGCCAAATTTCAGCCCAATCGGTCCTGTAGTTTGAGCTGTGCGTTGATAGATCAGTCAGTCAGTCAGTCACCTTTTCCTTTTATATATTTAGATAGGTACTCTTAGCTTTGGTATACCATCCTTTTTTAATAACTATACTGAGCGAGGGGTTTTGATTCTAGTGTCTGGGTGGGCTTCCACTCTGTAGGGTACATGCTAGCTCGCACGTCGCGAGAGAGCTTAGGAAGTTGTTGGTTCAGACCGCAGAGGGCACCACCAATGGATGTATTTGCTTCAAAACTTATTTGACTTAAGTTAACTTATTTGACTTCAAATGAGCAGCATTTTTGACAGCTAAGAAAGGTGTCTTAAGTGATTTAGCGCTTCGTATGCACATCTTCAAAGCTGTGATAGCCTAGTGGTTAGGACGTCCGCCTTCTAATCAGAGGTCGAGGGTTTGATCTCGGGCATGCACTTGTAATTTTTCGGAGTTATGTGCGTTTTAAGTAATTAAATATCACTTGCCACTTCCTTTTGAGGTCAGGAACTCTAAAAAAACTTACACAGTATTATTGTCCTTTGTCCAGGTATTGGTGAGCCACAAACGCCATACCTAGCACTGTACAGTCCTAGAGACACGGAGTACACGGACGTGCTGGTGCGCCGCGAGCACGACAACCTGACGCTGGTGTGCGAGGTGCGCGGCGACCCGGCGCCCAGGGTCTTCGTGTGGAACTATGTCAACCACAACGGCACTGACGGGAGCAGGTGAGTGTAAGCCTCTGATGAATGTGACTCTGGGTCTCAATCGCGGTAGAATGATAGCTACAATGTCACGATTGCAATCACCTCCGATTGGTTGAAGCTCGCTCACCACATGCATGAGCGTGGTGATGCTGATGATGAATGTTGCCAGGTTCCTGACCACGGAGCCGTCCGGCGCGCCGGTGGGCAGCCGGCTGGAGATCTCGGACCTGCAGCTGGCGGACAGCGGCCACTACATCTGCTCCGCGCCGCCCTTCAGCAGCACCAAGTATGTGCTGGTGCAGCCCAAAGGTAACTATTGATTGATCTTATTTCAAAAGTCAAATAACTTATCTAAATATATAAAAGGAAAAGGTTTCTGACTGACTGATTGATCTATCAACGCACTGCTCAAACAACTGGACGGATCGGGCTGAAATTTGGCATGCAGATAGCTATTATAACGTAGGCATCCGCTAAGAAAGGATTTTTGAAATAGGGGTTTGAAATTTGTGTAGTCCACGCGGACAAAGTCTTTAGCATAAGCTAGTTTAAAATAGGTAACATGTTACAGTACAGGGCCGAAAGAAATGTACATCGACCTTTAGAAGGAATTATCAGATTTGTAGAGCACTGTTTTTGTGGTAGAGACTGACAAGACGTCACATAGGTATGAGTGACTGTGGTGATTGGTGTTGGTGACGATGACACAAATAAAACGTCTGATCATGTTGAGCGTAAAGCGTGTAATAATCGAGAATGCATTGTGCAACGTTAGCCGTTTTGGGGCAAGCTGGTGTTACACCGAGCTGACGGGTGGAGACACACCAAGCCTACACTACACCACAAAGACAACACTTTACAAAGCCGAAATGTCATTCTAAAGTCCGATGTACATTACTGTCGGCCGTGTACTGTATTCTCATTGATTGTCAAAATTGTTAGATTTGTAGATTGTGGTGATAATAAATTGCGTAAAGTTAAAACTATAGCTTTGTTTCCATACATAGTTATGTATCGGCTGATATCTATGGAGCATACTTTGAACTTTTTTTTTTTTTTTTAAAGAATATTAGCCATGTTATATGACTAATATTCCCCTTTCCTCTCCAACTAAGCGTCAGGCTTGTGCTAGGAGTAGGTACGACAATAGTGCAACGGGCGGGGTTTGAACCGTCGACCTTTCGGTTTTCAGTCCACTCCTATACCGGTTGAGCTATTGAAGCTCTAGACTCAGACTGTTTCAGTAAAAATAAGACAGATATATGCTAGCGATATAACGCTGTCTTGTTGGAACAAAGCTAATGTGATGCTTTTGGTCAGGGCCTCACCACTGCGCGCGCGGCGCGTTCTGGTGCGGCGCGCGCTGCGTGCTGCCCGCCTACGTGTGCGACGGCCGCAGGGACTGCGTGCACGCCGAGGACGAGGCGCCGCCGCTCTGCGCGCCCGCGCCCTGCGCGCGTACGTAAACGCACACACACACACACACACACACACACACACACACACACACACACACACATGCACATATATATACACTCACACAAACACACATACACACCCGCCCATAGACAAACGTAGTATAGTACGGTATAATAACATTGTAAATTGAAAAATTAAAAAGAGCAACCGCCGAGTTTCTTGCTGGTTCTTCTCGGTAGGAACAGCATTCCGAACCAGTGGTAAATTAAACCTGACTATTCATAAGCACTTTTAAAAAGTTTACATGAATAAAAAAACATTCTATTCTATTCTATTCTATTTTATTCTATAACGCAAAAATGAAAGCGGGTTCATGTCGGACAACAGTACTATAATAGGGGACAGGTCGAGATGACAATCGGAATATGAGGTGCCCTGCACACTCGCACAGCCCCCGCGCTAACCCGGTGCGGAATAGCGCGGGTGACGTGCGGGTGTGCGGGGCGTCCCCCCGCCTCATACCTCAATTACCATCTCGACCTGTCGCGGGCTGTACGTCTGCGACTACCACCGCCGGTTGAGAATACGGATTAGACAGAATCGGCAAGAAACTCCGCAGTTGCTCTTTTCAAATCATAAAAGTTACAATGTGATGAATCATTTACTAGTAAACTTACTAGTACTATATAGAGTAAGACAGCACACGTTTACCATATAAAATGCTTTGCGCATGACTTGTCACATGCTATCTGTGCAATGGTCCAGCTGTATGGGTGTGTGTGGGTGTGTGCGCAGACGGGGACAAGCTGAACTGCTCGTCGGGGCGCTGCATCCCCGAGGCGGCGTGCTGCCGGCCCGGCGCCGCGCTGTGCCGCCAGCCCGCGTGCTGCGACGAGCACTCGCGCTACTCCACGCTCGAAGGTACCGCATCTTGTCTCCGAAACAGATTCACTATGCTGCGTAGGCCCTACTGGCCGCTACAGCGTCACTGGGCGAGCGTGAAGCTCCGCCTGTGAGGCTCGGACCACGGCTTAGGATGACGTTGAGATGGGTGGAGTTGTTGGACTACTGGTTAGTTCGCACACACCTATCTGCAATGCAATCCACGCGGCGCGAAACAGAGGAAAATGGAAAACATCGTAGCAAAGGTTATATCAAAAGGAAGCCACGATCCTCAAAATTGAGGGAGCGACGCAGGAAGTTAGTCCGCACGCCCCCGAGGCCGTGGCGTGAGTCCACGTCCGGGTGACGTTAGAGATCGGGGACCTCTCTCGCTTACTTAGTAAATCGCTTAGTTAATAAATGATTATGGTCAAGTGTGTACGTATAGTAAATAAAGTTGGATTGGTGTGGTTGTCAGGCTACGTGGAGGTGGAGTACCCGCCGCTGTTCGAGGACCGGCACGCGCCCGACGAGTACGGCTTCATCCAGTCCACCATATACACCGTCACTGGTAAGATCTGCAGGCTTCCCACTGAACCCTATTACTAAGCCTCCGCCGTCTGTCTCGTGAACAGATAAAGAATTGAAATTTTCATCAAATGTATATCTATTGCCGCTATAACAAGAAATAATAAAAATTTCAAAATGGCCACCATGAAAATTTAAACAATTAAAAAGTGTTATTTCTCGTACGGGTGTTGGTACGGAACCCTTGGTGTGAGAGACTGATGTTTTTTTATTTATTGAAACGAAGCTTCTCAAAATTAAACTCGTAAAAAGTGAAACAAACTTTTTAGCAATGTTGGCTATATATTGTGTGAGTGAAATAGTCATCATCATCATCACATATTATAAAACTAAACTTCTATAACTAAAACTAAAAATTATAACTATTTGTTTTTAAATAAGTAAGGGTGTGTGTGTCTGTGCAGCGTGCGCGCTGATCTTCATGATAGCGGTGGTGCTGCTGGTGTCGGCTCTGTGCAAGATGCACATGAAGCGCGCCGCGCTGCGCGGCTACGCCTCCGCGCACCGCGACACTGCGCACCACTACGCCGTGAGTGCATACACACACACGCACACACACACACACGCACACACACACACGCGCACACACACACGCACACACACACACACACACACACGCGCACACACACACGCGCACACACACACACACACACACACACACGCGCTGCAGGGCAGTGGAGTCCACATGAGTATATACACATACACATTACACAGGCACGCACACATGCTCAGGCAATCATACATACACAAGCAATTACATAAGGCACAAGTTGTGTGATTAAAACTGACCAAATACTACTGACTGACTGATCTATCAACGCATAGCTCGAACTACTGGACGTATCGGGTTGAAATTTGGCATGTAGACGTCCCCTATGAAAGGATTTTTGAAAATTCAACCCCCAAGGGGGTAAGCTAGTAGATAAATAATAAATAATAATAATATATCATTTTAGTCATTTTCTTTTTGTGTCTGTTTTATTAGTTTTGCATTTTGGTATCGAAATGCAAAAACAAAGGACTCTAAATTACTTTGATTTTACCCGTTACTGTTAATTATTATCATTTACTGTTTACTTATTTCGTAAACATTATAAATACGTAATTTTTCCTCCTTTGTAACTATTTCCTGGAGGGCGATTTCGTAAAACCTGCATCAATCATTATTACAATCTCAATTGTTCTGATTGGCTGGATTTGTGCGATTCCTGTTGCAACAATGCATTGTAGCCAATAGTGAGCGAGCGTTAAACCAATCAGAGGTGATTGCGATCGGGACATTGTAGCCGTCATTCTACCCCAATCGCGCAGCGGGTTATATTTCCTGGTCCAGCGCTTAGAACACTTGAATAGTAGAATCAAGGTTTCTAAACAATATTCGTTTCAAGAGCCTCAATAGCTCAACCGGTATAGGAGTGGACTGAAAACCGAAAGGTCGACGGTTCAAACCCCGCCCGTTGCACTATTGTCGTACCTACTCCTAGCACAAGCCTGACGCTTAATTGGAGAGGAAAGGGGAATATTAGTCATTTAACATGGCTAATATTTTTATTAAAAAAAAAAAAAAACGGGACCAATATTTTCTTTTCTTTTCTAAATAAGCTAGCTTATCCCCTACACAAATTCCAAACCCCTATTTTACCCTTTTAGGGGTTGAATTTTCAAAAATCCTTTCTTAGCGGACGTCTACGTCGTAATGGCTATCTGCATGCCTTTCATCCTGATCCGTCCTGTAGTTTGAGCTGTGCGTTGATAGATCTGTCAGTCAGTCAGCTTTTCTTTTTATCTTATCTAAATAAGTGAAGAGATATTTTTTTTGAAATTTTATTTTAGCGTTTAAACTATCGTCAGTGATTTACATATTATACATATCTTACATCCGGCTGTACTCACGTGTTTAGTCGACGTTAGCCCGACTAGTTTCGAACCCATCCGGGCCACCCTCACAACGGACTGTTCGAGTAGCGGCGCGCAGTCTCAACCGCGACGCGTGCGCGAACTGACTCCTTGAAAGACGACCCCAGACAGATTAATTTGATTTTGTATATTCAGGCTCGCTACCCGCCCCGGTATGAAGCTGCGAGACTTCTGGAACCGGCCATTCCTTCCAGTCCCATCAGAAATGCGCACAATACTTCGGTAAGTATAAGCCGGTCTCAACGACAGAGACAATGCTCTACAAATCCGCTATCTCTTTCTAAAGGCCGATTTACATTATTTTCTGCCGCGTACTGTATAGTTATAGATACAGTACGACGCTACGTACGTACAGGCTATCTTGGCGCGTGGCGACAATCGGAACTAACGTTGCCGTCAAGTGTCCCCTTTGTTGTTGTTCGAATAGTCTAAGCCTTTGTTCTCCAACAGCGCCACCAAGCGTCAATGTCATTCAAGCCTTGTCGCACTGTAACAGCACTGACATACAAATATTAATAAATTTCAATATGGTGGCTAAAGTCGCCATTTTCAGATATGAACAAAAAAAAATATATTTCAGACGGGTCGTCCATAACAATTTTAAATTAAATTAAATTCTGCAATTATTAAATAAAAATCTGCAATTATTTGTAAATTTATAAACACATGACAGATATGAGACAGCAGTGCAAACCGCAGTCGATCAACCGATAGACGTCCACTGCTGGACCTAGGACGGTAGGGATTTCCACACGTCACCTCGGGGCGTTCCGACACCGCGCCTTCTGGTGCGAGTTCGCCATTCCACGGGACCCCATACGAACTATTGCCACCCGTTGGACTAGTTCTCCTCATGTCTGATTTGATCTCTCTCCATCGCCCGCTGAGTGACTCTTAGCTTTCTCATAGCCCATAGTTAGCGACCATGTGTCAGTGTTTTTAAATTACTTGTTATCTGTTGCAGGAGCTTCCCAGTCCAGAGACGCCGTCGACGGTGGCGAACGAAGCCCCCGAGGCCCCTCCGTACGGCGGGGGCTTCGGCCTCGCCAGGCTGTCCGCCATATTCTGCTCCCGGTATCGACAGGTGAGTTTAGTTTTTCATTCCATTACAAGCTGGCTTGCTGCAATGGCCTCGTGAGAAACCTCGGATTCACTCGGCGGGCGATGGAGAGAGCTATGTGCGGAGTTTCTCTACAAACCCAAAATGAGGAGATTCGTAAGAGAATCAGAGTAACCGACATAGTTCAGGTCGTTGCGAAGCTGACGTGGTAATGGGCAGGGCACATAGTTCGTACAACCGATAGAAACGTCTATCGGTTTTTCGAACTATGTGCCCTGCCCATTACCACTTCAGCTTCAGCTTCAGCACCTTGGGACCCTAACGAGGGTCCCAAGGTGCTGAAATAGCGACCTCGCAACGGAAGGCGCAGCGTTGGAAGACCATCTACTGGGTGGACAGACGATATCGAACCAGTCGCAGGGAGCCGCTGGATGGCGGCGTGTGAAAGTCCCTACAAGAGACTTATGTACAGCAGTGGACTACTGGTCCTGGTGACTGGAGTCTATCGGATGATGATGATGGTTTCCCCCCAGGTGCCAACCCAGTGCTGTGACGTGGAGATGACGGCCGTGCGTGGGGCGTCGCTCAGCGGCTCGCCGCAGCGCGCGCCGCTCGACTACCGCTCGCCCGCCTGCTGCGACGGCGACCTGTACTACACCGACCCGGACCTGTCGCCCAGGGACCTCAACTACATGGCCACGCCCGTCGAGTTCTTCCGGCGACGCACCTTCCGCAGGAACACCATAGGTAGCTCCCAAGGCTTTCAATACCGGTCATAGTATTTTAGGAGACGGTTGCCTAAATACTGGATACTTTGAAAAGCCTTGCCTGCTGCTCGGTTTTTAAACTCACACTCAAGTTTTAATACTTACATGTAGAGTTATCATGCACTACTTTATCTTTACTCCTAACTTAAAATCCAAATCATAACATCTTGGTAACATATTTTGCTTGCATACGCTTTTTCTTGATAAATATTGCAAAAAAAAGATTGAAGTAAAATTCTTCAAAGTATTTAGTTTAATACCTACCGAGTAAACATTTTCTGCCACAATATAATTTTTGACCAACAAAAATATCAGGTAAATCTAAATATATAAAAGGAAAAGGTGACTGACTGACTGACTGACTGACTGATCTATCAACGCACAGCTCAAACTACTGGACGAATCGGGCGAATTTGGCATGCAGATAGCTATTATGACGTAGGCATCCGCTAAGAAAGGATTTTTGAAAATTAAACCCCTAAGGGGGTGAAATAGAGGGTTGAAATTTGTGTAGCCCACGCGGACGAAGTCGCGAGCATAAGCTAGTAAATAATAAAATTATAGGCGTTTGGCGTCCAAGCAGCTAGCAGCACTCCACCGAGCATGCGACGTAAATCATAGACAATAACCAACCAACTAGCTGCGATGTAGTGTCATTTCTTATACAACGGTACTGAACCCTTTGTTTGACTTACACATGGACCATTTTTTCTTTTCAAATTTCAGATAGGGTGATGGACCAGCTCACCCAGGTGCAGCGGCCGCTGACGCTGCAGCTGGGCAGGTTCCACCTCAGCATCCCGCGCTTCCGGCGCGAGGAGCCGCGCCCCGACACGCCCAACGTGGCCGAGATCGACATCGACGACCTGGACTTCGTGCGGGTGGCGGCCGACGACACCTACACGCTCAACGGCCGCACGATACGGCTGCTGGGCGCCAACTTCGAGAACTACCCCGTGCTGGGGAACCGGCCGCCCCCCTACAACGAGGCCATGAGGTACAAGTACGGCCCGCCCCCCGAGTACCTCAGCAGGGAAGGCATAAACAACAACGACACCGAGTCCGCAGCTCGCACCAACGTCGAGATGCCGCCGTGCTACGAGGACCTGGCGTCCGGTGTGGACGGTAACGCTAATATCGCCAACATCACCATCAACGTTATCGATACCACCGATAACAACGTTAGCGATATCGAAAACGGTAACGTTACAAACGGTAACGTTACAAACGGTAACGTTACAAACTGTAACGTTACAAACGGTAACGTTGCCGGTTATAATGTCACGGTGAACTCCATTGCGGGGACTAACGTTACTTTTAATAGTATAAGCAGTAATGGTACCGAGGATACCGCAAGCAGTAACGTTACAAATAATAACGATACCACCGTTGACGATAACGATTTGTTCGTCAGTAACGATAACGTACCTGAAACTATAAGTTCCGTTATCGATAACTTGCCGGCAATCGACAGTGACGTGAACGCGAACGAAACGTTATACAGCGGCAGTACAGCTATCACTACATAGTGTAGAACTGTCTTTATAAACGCGTATCTCAAAAAGTGTTGAATTTTGTTTGTTGTTTCCAACGAAAAGACGTGAAACTATACTCAGGGGTTGTTTTATTATTACAAGTAAACCATGAATAATCCGCCACGAGCATAGCGTGTAAAAATGTATCTTTGAACTGGAAAACCGTTTTTTTATTTATTTATTTTAATTTACGGATTACCATGCACTTTTATGTGCGATAACGCTACACAATTCGGTTGAATTCTGCTGATTGATTCTCGACGCAATCAATAAGATGGCGAACGTTGCCCTTGCCACCTCGTGAGATGCGCTCCCCACTACCGGTGGTGTTGGAGAGAGACAGCGGAATAGGATAGAGTCGGATATTAAAAATAAAAACTTTTGAAAACCAACCGATTTTTTTAACGATTAATTTGAGCCTAATTTCACGTCTTACTTTTGTGCACTTTATGACTAGACATATTGTAGAGTCTTTCGAAGAAGGCACACAGATATATTTGACACTTAAACCCACTTGTGCGTAGCCAGCGGGGTGATTACGTAAAACGTTGCAGTAGCGGCAGCAACGCGACAGCAGTAGCAATGATCGCGGCGGTGGTCAGGCCACGTCGGTAGTATATAAAATAACATTATTTTGACGTTACTTCAACGTGTGACGGAGTTTATTCAGTGAGGTTATGTTCTAAGGGAAACTTAAGTTTTAAGTGATATTATTATTAGTTATATTTTAGGATACACTTCTTTGACATTTTCTTTACAAAATACTTTAAGTATTATAAATAATGAAATCCATACTAATATTATAATTAGTGCGAAAGTGTGTCTGTCTGTTTGGTACCTTTTCACGGTTGAACCGCTGATCCGATCTTGATGATTTGATATAGAGATAACTTGGGTCCTTCACATGAAGACAGTACAAAATGACTTCTCACGCGCCATTTTAACTCTCTGGCTCAACTGTCATGCCAAAAGTACAGTTCACCTTTAAAATAAGGACTAAAATCGTAATTCTTACATGACAATTGACATACAAAATAGCGCGTGAAAAGTCATTTTAAGAGATAACGGTTTCTAGAGCGTTGTGTCTGTTGCTGAGACGACAAAACGTCACACAGGTATGAGTGACAGAGACGACGCTCTACGAAGCCGAAATCTCTTCGTATTGTATTATTTTTATGTCAAACTTAAACTTAATGCATTTACCATTGTTCAGTACCCGGCAGGAATTATTATTGTACATCGATCTTTAAAAAGAAATAGCGGTTTCGTAGAGCGTTGTCGAACTACAAAACGTCACATAGGTATGAGTGATAAAGACAACGCTCTACGAAGCCAAAATCCCTTTCTAAAGGTAGATGTACAATATTTTCTGCCGGCTACTGTACACTTTATGATTGTCAATTGTTGAATAATTATGTAAGAATTTTTATTAGGGTTCCGTACCTCAAAAGGAAAAACGGAACCCTTATAGGATCACTTTGTTGTCTGTCTGTCTGTCCGTCTGTCTGTCAAGAAACCTACAGGGTACTTCCCGTTGACCTAGAATCATGAAATTTGGCAGGTAGGTAGATCTTATAGCTGACATTTGGGGAAAAATCTGAAAACCGTGAATTTAGGGTTAGATCATACAAAAAAATTAAATTGTGGTCATGAACTAATAATTAGTATTTTCAACTTTCGAAGTGAGTGACTATATCAAGTGGGGTATCATATGAAAGGTCTTCACCTGTGCATTCTAAAACAGATTTTTATTTATTTTTATGCATCATAGTTTTTGAATTATCGTGCAAAATGTCGAAAAAATACGACTGTAGTACGGAACCCTTATTGCGCGAGCCTGACTCGCACTTGGCCGGTTTTATTTTTTAAATTTCGTCTTCTTCTCTTTCAAAATCTTACAAATGCACCAACCGACCATCAAAAAGTATAAATTTATTACCTATTTTGAATAAAACATTTGATTTTTTACTAAATCCGTGCAGATAAAGTCGCAGGTACCAGCTAGTAGCATAAACAAGTTATTAATAAATAAGTGCCTTAAACAATGAACTTCAACTAGTCAAACCCACGGCTTTGCTCACTGTTGTAACGTTCACCACTCTAGTTGTACGTTTAAGTATTGACACTTAGCACCACTCATAAATACTAGTGACTATTCTAGGACAAATAATGGCACCGATTCCTTTGTCTTTCTCTAAACTAAATTAAGAGTATCTGTATCCTTTTCTTTTTAACAATGTTAAAAAGGGACAGAACATGAACTTTACATTTAGGGACTAAATTTTAGTGCACGCTACAAATTTAAACAGTAGACGTGATTTTTCAAACGTGATTTTTTTCTACCCGTTTTCATAGATACGGGTAGAACGTACGGAGCCCCTCGTGCGCGAGTCCGACTCGCACTTGGTAGGTTTTTTAATTTATATACCGGCCATTTTAATTTTTGTTTTATTTGTTGTTATAGCGCCAATAGAAAGACGCATTGAAAATTTGAATTCTTTACCTATTACGGTTCACGAGATACAGCCCGCTGTCAGACAGACGGACGGACGGACGGGCGTACATCGGAGGCTTTAATTTTTTGTAAATAGTTCTCATCCGCCATCTTGGATTTCAAAATAAATAACATCTCGGAAAAGTGCACATTCAGTTAATACTTGTTACACGCGCTATAATATGTATTTATGTAGGTGTGACACAAGGTGCCAACAAGTTCAAAACATTCCCGTTGAGTTACACTGTTACTCAACGGGAATTTGTGTCACAGTGTTACTCAACGGGAATAACCCATCGGGTCCCGTTGGCTACCTTTAGGTGCGGAACCATACAAGTATCAGAGTTTTCAAGATAAGGGTACAGAAATGCTGTACAGGGTGTAACCAGAACTGATGATTGTAGTACTGATGAACTGTAGTACTGATGATTACTGATATTATACCACAAAAAAAAAACGCGAAAAAAATATCCTATATATATAGTTTTCTAAACGTTTACGATATAATATTGCAAATTGACGCTAGAGGTCAACGAATGTTGCGTAAGTAGGCCACTTGGAGTCAATGTCGCGTCGTAGGCGGGACATTGACCCGACTTTCACACGCTATACATTGCGGGTTTGAAAATACTAAATCACTACAATTACAAAATGAGGCAAATGGTTATTGGTATTGGATTGTGTTTAGGTAGTATAACAATAACTCTTAAGTTTTTGCTAGCGTTCTCGTTACACTCGGTATTTTCCAAAATTTCTTTAATATAAGCGTGTAAATTCTACTGACAAATAATTGAAAAGTTTTCTTTTATAATAATATTATCTTAAAATACGTGAAATATCAAGTAAATAAAATATCAGTTCAAACTGATTCTAAAAGTAAGGTTATGTGATTTTATGTGTATTTTTTTATTATTTAAAATACTCTTACAAGTATATCATATTATATATCTTATATTATGTTAATATAAGATCATAATCAAGTCTATGTATAATTTAGAAAGTACATAATATACTATCCATCACGCTATTCTGTTTGACAATAAAATGTATAGGAGACCAAGAAATATCATACTTCTTTACTTCTTGTATAGAAGCAGGTGTTATTTTGCGGAAGTCCATGATATCATCATCATCATGATCAACCCATCACCGGCTCACAACAGAGCACGGGTCTCCTCTCACAGTGAGAAGGGTTTTGGGCATGGTTCACCACGCTGGCCATGTGCGGATTGGTAGACTTCACACACCTTTGAGAACATCATGGAGAACAGTTCATGATATACAAGGAACCAAAAGCTTGATTTGCTGTAATCCGCTGAAACAGATTAAATCTGTATGGTGAAACGTGCAGCATGCGATATGCACCACCCGCCCACCCACTGCTAAACATGCAGGAAAAGCCAGCCACCAAACAGCACCACAAAAATCCAAAGACAAATTGTCTTTTGAATAGAATAGAATAGACTATGTTTTATTCATGTAAACTTTTTTTACAATTGCTTATGAATAGTCAGGTAGTTTTAATTTACCACTGGTTCGGAATGCCGAAAATTTGGAATTTGGAATTTTGGACAACGGTGCGAGTGCGAGCTCGCGCAGGTATTGTTCCACGCACTCGTGTACTGTGTACGGATGTAGCACTCACACTAATGCAGATGGCGGACGTGGGGAGCGGCGCGGTGCGCGGGCTGGTCTATCCACACTCTCTCGTTGCGCGCCCACTGACGCGTATTGCGGTTAACTTCAAGAACGACTATTTTTGGCGCGGACTATACGATCTATAGATCTCAGCCTAGATCAAAGTGACAAGTAACTATGCTCCTTGCCGCGAACACTTATATAAATAAAATATAAAATGTTATTATTATATTGTTGTTGTCGGGGGTGGTATTCATATTTATTGTTATGTTGTGTAACTCGCGCCAATAACTAGACTCAAAATGGCGGCGTTAATAATTTCCTCTCGCTTACTCACTTTACCTGTGCATAGTGTGTGAGTGAGACGGATGATTAGCGCGGCACGATTATAGGCACGAGTCACACAAGCCATTTATTTATTTGATAAAAAAATGTAAATATTATTATATTTTAACAATTAAAAAATTCCTTCTACCTCCGTGAAACAATAAACAAAACAGAACCGACCAAAAATGCTTTATAATATTACATTTTAAATAATAATTATAATAATCGATAAATGATAAGTTAACTTAATATAAATTGGATACACACGTTATTATACAATTTTGCTTTACACATTTAAATAATACTTTAAAGTAGTTTTGTCCCGTTTCATTTGTTAAATAATTTTCTATAAGCGAGAGAAGTTGATATACCGCTCTCTCTGTTACGTAATCCCATATAAATCCCAAAAAAAGGTCGTGAGTGACCAACCAATCACATACGAATCTGTTTTATGTAGGAATTATAGTACGCGACTGGTCGAGATGGCAATCGGGGAGGGAACGCCCCGCACAGCCCCCGCGCTAACCCGGTGCAAGTGACGTGCGTGGCGTCTGTCCCCCTCCCCCGGATTGCCATCTCAACCTGTCGCAGATTATAAGTAGTCTATCCACGGAAACAAGTTAGTACGGAAAACATACTCGTTTGTGATTGGTTGGTCACTCAAAATGGTTAACGCCATTGACTTTTATTTTACTTCGTATGGACAGGGTTATTGAACAAACAAAATGGCACAGACTCATTGGTGTTATAGCACCAATACAACCTTAGTGACGTCTGGATTTCAAACGGGTCGTTCATTAGTATCTAAGAAGTGCCGCTGATTTATTTGGTTCCAAAACCGTGAAAAATTTTGTTCGCTTCACCATGTCTTGTCATTTATATCGATGGGTTAACGCCCACTGACATTTGTCTTTGTCATTTGTATGGGATTACGTAACAGAGAGAGCGCTATACTAACTTCTCTCCGTGGAGAGAGTATAGTATTAAGTCGCGCCATAATTCACAAATTTGGTTTTGTCTTTATGGCTCAACTATTTGGATATTTATGTAGATTATAATATTTTTAGTTGATAGCTAATTGTAAATAGTACTGTAAAAGATCTGTGTATATCCTAGTGAAGCTTCATGTATGTGTGGACTCAGCACAAATGTTATCTATCAACATTTAAGCCTTGGTCAAAGACAACGCGAAACGGTATCGTCGGCAATGGTACGGTATTAAACGCTAGTAAGATAAAGTTGAAAACTAAAACCCGACTACGATCGTCTTACAAATATTATAGTAAAATTGGATTTCTGGCATTTGGCATATTTTAATAGTATATAAGTCCCGCAAATTGCTTTGCGCGTGGCCTCCATTTTAGTGACGTCAGCACTAGACTGAAGTTTCGAGCTGATGGTATATTTTTAACCGACTTCATTACTTAAATATACATCAAAATGACGTCAACGTGACGTTATTTCGATGTTAATGAGACATGATTCCAGCGTAATAGCAATTTGCGGGACTTATACTATATTTATTTATATGTATTTATGAACTTGTAGCAAAAAAAAATTTTGAAGACCCCTACTTTTTTTATGTAACATCCGCCAGATCGATTTTGTTCGTATAAAATGTATCCTATATCTCGCGTTGTGTGACCAAGGCTTTAGCATCTTGCCGCAGGGAATATTTGACTTTGTGTCCACATGCAGGTCGCAAAATTGTTGTTTTGACGCCTATTATGTAATAATTGTATTTGGTGGAGGATTAACTATGACTTATCTGTTGATAACTCTGCGTTTAGGCAGTAGTAAGGTTACGTGTCCATTGGAGCAGAGAGGAGCGAAGCGGACCGGAAGTGTGACCATTAAAATTTTTGGTGTAGGCCATAGTCACCCACGTTGACCAAGCGGATTGGCAGACTTCACGCACCTTTGAGAACATCTTGGAGAACTCTCAGGCATGCAGGTTTCGTCACGATCTTTTCCTTCACTAAAGCAGATGCTATTTAATTTCCTCTCCGAAAAGTTAGAGATGCGGGTCCGGAATAAAATCCCCGAGCCCGACCCCCTCGATTAATTAGTTAATAGGCCAATTTCTTAACCACTAGGCTTTATATCAAATCAAAATGATCCCGTCATCTACCAACAAACATTTCAGAGCCTCAATAGCTCAACCGGTATAGGAGTGAACTGAAAACCGAAAGGTCGACGGTTCAAACCCCGCCCGTTGCACTATTGTCGTACCTCCTCCTAGCACAAGCCTGACGCTTAATTGGAGAGGAAAGGGGAATATTAGTCATTTAATATGGCTAATATTCTTTAAAAAAAAATATATATATATATATATATAAGTCCCAATTCTCACCTTCTTTCTTTGTTGTACCTATTCTTCTTTCTTTACAACCTCTCCCACTACCAAGGGTCACTGCTAATCTCTTATAGAGATATGTGCTGCCCCGTAGACTTCTTTTCTTTTTCTTTTAACTGTTACAAATTTTTTGTGCGAATAAATCTGTTTGATTTACTGAACACGTCTCCGCTCCGCTTCGCTCTGCTTCAGTGGTCAGGCAGCCGAGGTGAAACGTCAGTTGCGTTTGTAGAGAAGGGAAATTATTTGTTTCTATTCTGTAACCGTTAGATGTATCTCTTTGAATCCTGCCTAAATTGTTTATGTAAAAATTCCCGCCAATCTTCTAGTTTGCTCTGCTTTAAACATTCACTTCTGAACTGTAGTGTAGCTGATCAAGTTAACGTTAACTGCCATTTAGTGTGAAGAGCCTTAGCACGAATCGTAATGAAGAATTTTCATGATGTTGTTAATAACATAATTAACGCAATAGGATTAAAATATAGAACAAAAATAAATCAGTGATAAATCTTTATTTGACATCTCTAAGTGTACAATTTTGGCCTTTACGCATATAACGTTAACTTAACTCTTTTCCTCACCACTGAGGGATGCGATAAAATTACCACGTCATCTTTCAAAAATCTGCAATCTCAACACATTTCAGCTCCGTCCCGCTTTAGGGGACAGGCATCCTAACGGTACGTTTTCAATGACGCAGAACTGGATGGAGTGGAGCGGAGCGAACCGTGAATTGGCCAATCACAGCGCTCAAATCCCCACTCCGCATCAGTGAAAACTGTGATTGGCCAATTCACGGTCCGCTCCGCTTCACTCCGCCCAGCTCAGCAGTGGAAACGCGCAACAGACTCGGCGGCGACACAAAAAAGGTACTTACCTCGTGTTTAGAGAGCACTAGAAGAAAAGCGAGGCTAGCACGAGTTTGAACGTCTCTACAACGATGATAAATTTCGAGTATCGTTGCTCGAAATCTCAATTAGTGGAGCTTTAGGTCAATTTAAAGTCTGTTAAAACCTACAGCATGGAGCTGGAGAGAATAGTTTTATTTTAAACTTGAGACATATAACAAGGCTTCGGGGGTCCATGCCATGCCAATCATGAATAATATTCCCGTTTCCCCTCCAACTAAGCGTAAAGCTTGTGCTAGGAGTAGTCCAACGGGTGGGGTTTGAACTGCCGACCTTTCGGATTTCAGTCCGCGCCTCAACCGTTGAGCTGTTGAGGCTCTAAACTCTAAACTCATTAAATGCTTTGATACTCGAAGTTAACATTGTGGAGATGTTCAGCCTCACACTCGGCCTACTGTATGTTAGATATTACACTTGGTTATACCTAGTTGTAACTTGTATAGCACACGAACAATAACTAGTACATATCACGTCACGTCGTCTCACGGCTTGCCATGTCATTGACAATGTTTCAAGAGATATTGTTATGTACTTGGATTATCGTATTCGTACAGATTTGACCGTCACTGATTATTTACTGGTAAAATTATATTAGTTACTAGCTGCCGGCGAACTTCGTACCGCTTAGGCAAATTTAATTTTTTTTTAATTTTTCTCTCCGTAAGAACCATCCTCGTACTTCAAGGAATATTATAGAATAGAATTTATTTATTCAAGTAGACTTATTACAAGTTCTTTTGCATCGTTAACTAGTTTAATTTACCACTGGTTCGGAATGCCGTTCCTACCGAGAAGAACCAGCAAGAAACTCGGCGGTTGCTCTTTTCAAGTCATCAATTTACAATATTATTATACCATGCTGTACAAGAAATTGCAGCCCCGTGCATTGCTGGAGCGAGTCAAATCCAAGAATCCTTATAAAAAAAGAATTAGCGAAATCGGTTCAGCTGTTCTCGAGATTTGCGATAACCAACACATTTAGTGATTAATTTTTATATTATAGAAGATTCCTAACCATGCATATATAGTACGCGAAAAGGTCGAAATGACAATCGGAATGTGTGAAAGAGTAACAAATTCACACACACACACAAAATTTGCCTTTATAATGAGTGTGATTCTTATGAAAGTGTTTTATTGCGAGCGTATATTGCGCGCTGGGTTCGCGCTGACCCCTACTGTATCAGTAGGTACCCTTATTATAAATGCGAAAGTGTGTTTGCTTGTTCGTTTGTCCTTCAATCACGTAGCAACGGTGCAACAGATTGACGTGATTTTTTGCATGGGTATAGATAGAGACCTGAGAGTGACATAGGCTACTTTTTATCCCGGAAAATCAAAATGTTCCCACGGGATTTTTAAAAAACCTAATTCCACGCGGACGAAGTCGCGCGCATCAGCTAGTGTGTCATATTTCTGTTGTGCCATACAAGAAGTATTTTGCGGTGAATTCTGTACGAGTATTGACATTCAACTTAAGAGGAGTCTATTCGTAGTGCGCACCAAACAAACGTAGTCCGGCTCTCATTTGAATACTAACCCAATCAAAATCAATGAAATTTTATAGACACGTCCTAGAAACTATTTACTTATCTATGTCTGCGGTTTTCCACATTTCCGTCAAACTAGTTTTTTAGGGAAATCTTGCAAACCAAAACCAATGTATATTCTTGCACCACAAAACACAAATGACAGGTTACAAAAAGAAATCTTAAAAACTAAGTACAAAAAGGCCGTCTTATCGCTAAATAGCGATCTCTTCTCACAACCTTAACGCTAGCTTATTAGGATAGATATAGATTATAGAACATGTCTACAAAATTACATCGTCTTTGAACAATTAATAATATTCAAATGAGAAGCACACTACGTTTGTATGAAAAGCGCGCTAGGGTCTCCTAATCCTTGCAACTCACACGCGCAACTTTTTGAGTCTGTTCTGTCACCCTGTAGCCTCGGCCGCTCCCGCGCGTGTGAGTGTACTACAGTAGGTACGTGGCAGAAAATAATGTACATCGAGATAGCGGACTTGTAGAGCATTGTCTCTGTTGTAGAGACCGACAAAACGTCACATAGCGTATGAGTGACTAGAGACAACGCTCTACAAAGCCGAAATGTCACTGTAAAGGCGGATGTAGATTATTTTCTGCCGCGTTCTGTATCATTAATTGTTATAGTACAAAGTCCAGCCTTGCGAATGCCTTACAGCTGTAATTATAAGCGAATAAACTCTATGTTTTAGTATGCGTCTTTTATTTATATACCTTTATAAGTCCCGCAAATTGCTAATGCACGTGGCCGCCTTTTTTAGTGACGTCAGCACTAGACCGAAGTTTCGAGCTGATGATTTTATTTCCGCTGACGTCAAAATGACGTCATTTCGATGTTCATGAGACATGGTTCCGGCGCAATAGCAATTTGCGGGACTTGTACCACAATGAAACATTGAATTTTCCATAGAAGACATCTGTCTTTGGAATTTGCCTGTTAAAAATGTGTTGCCATTTCCCAACTGCTTTCCAAGAAAACTCATTCAATCAAGCGCTACAAACGCTAAATGTTTGCCCTAGACTGCGATCTCACCTGGTGGTAAGTGAAGATGCAGTCTCAGATGATAGCGAGCTAACCTGGATGGTATGGCAATTTCATCTAGGTATAAAAGGAATGACTGACTGATGATATAATCAACGCACAGTTCGCTAGGCATGCAGATAGCTATTACCTACATATGACTTAGACCTAGACCCAGAAAGGATTTATGAAAATTCAACCCATAATTCCCCTTATGGGTATGAAATTAGGGGTTTGAAATTTATGTAGTCGCGGACATAAATAGTTTGTCTTTAAAAAAGATAATAGAAATCGATTTTGCTTTCGTTAAATCTCGAGTCTAGAATCATAAGGTCGGATGTGGGTTTTTGCTACTTTTCAGGAGAGCCAAAACAAAAATGCTAGGGAAATCGGGTCATAATTTCTAAACTACTAGAGATACAATTTCAGTTGTTTTTGTAATATTTTCATTAATTTATTGAATTGAAGGAGCAATAGCACAGAAGATATAATATGGCAATAGCCAAGGGAACTTTGTGCCGATGTTGCAAACCTTGTTAAGTTTAGAATTGACCAGCGCTTCGTCACCAATGAATCCAATGCATCAAGCTGGCGACAATCTGCTGGTCGGACGCATGCAGGGCCAACGGTACCTCCTCCGTAGAGAGAACGTCTCTAGTGACTCTACCCGCCAGATGGTCACGAAAGGTAGGAATATCATCGCCTGGCGTATCTAAATTAATCTATGGATAACTTGTCGCCTTGCCGTCATGTTGGCGCCATTGATTTGTTGATTTTCAGTGGTGCCAACATGCCGACAATAGACAGGTTATAGTGGGTGGCAAATAGTTGTCTTGGAAGATTACACTGTACTCTGTAGTTGGTAATCCACGCCCTCTCACGAGACGCAAGGTTTTACCGTTGAAGAATGGCGCCAACAGCCCAAGAGGAGAAGCTTGGCCAGCCAGCGCAGCGTGCTAATGCAAAAGTGGTACAAGCTGCGTGTCTTAGTTCCTACAAACAACTAGAGATGGCGACGTTTATACAATCAATACCAAAATTACCAAAATTGTTCAATGAATGAAGCGAACATGTAATAGGAGCACAATAACTAGACCTACGCATCGTACCTACTACGCATCCCATTCATTTTATCTCGATTCTGGATATGAATGCAGTGAACAGTTCATTAATAATTATAATTTAATCATAGAAGTAAGTTTTTCCACAAAAATGTTTGACATACCTACAAAAGGAGGCTTTCAGAGGATAGAGTCGTCAGATTATAATAAAAACAGATAGTAGGTACGTTCCCTTGGCCTAGACTCAATTCTCAACTTATTTTTGGTACCTAGGGGACAGCGCGTCACTTTTTAAACAACTACCTACCTAGTTAACGTTAATTTTTTTGCATCAAACACGCTGAAATTAGGTACTAAACTCATTTCGATGAAATTCGGTACTAAGATAACATTCAAAAAGACCCAACATTTTGAATTTATCATGACTTGAAAATGGCTGTTACTTGCACTTGAATTATCCTGTCTAATCTCGACGGAAGTTTGGCAATAGGGAATCGACGAACCGACAAACGATCGTACCTACATTGGTATATTTAATTAAGTATTAGTAATAGACAGTACACTCTAAAGAGCTTCCGATATTCTGTGCTTCCGACACGGTCAAGCGACTTGATGTCAAGCACGTAGATTTGTTTTGCTTGATCAAGCTGCTTGACGGACCGTGCACGCTTGATGCGCCCAAGCAAACGGCGCTTTTCTCATACATCGAGCCTGTCCGAACGTCTCGCGTCTAACAAAAATATAAAATCGCATCATTCACGTAAATGCTTGACTCCAAGCAAATTTTGTAAGCGGCCAAAATGCTTGACTCAAGCAAAAATTATACGTGCTTGACGTCAAGCCGCTTGACCGTCTAGACTCTAGACCTATAATTCTCTGTGAGGCCTATGAGTATGACGTACCTAGACACCCTAGGCGAGTAAATAAGATGATGAGAACCAGTTAGGTACATACTTATTCCTATTCATTTCCTATTCTGGTAAATTGGTTAAGCTCCTGATGTGTTTTGCTTTACTAGTGTACATGTAGACCTAGGCCACCGTATACACTTTTATTTGCCTGGCATCCGTAGTCCGTAGTTACATTCCTTTTAAAGTTTTTAGCCCTGTACATTAGCACAGTGTAGCATTTTTCGGTTCAGGCCAAAAATCGATATTTTTGTCTGACGTACTCTGTACCTACATGTTTGAAATTGCCGCTTGTGACGTAAAACTATCTTCTGACGTCACGCGAACTCCCCAGATATTACTTTCTCTTTCTTGCTAATTAATAACAAAGCTAAACGAATAAGACGGGTATAGTCTCGTTTTGCTCGTGAATCGGGTCTTTTTTAATTTCCGTGCGATGTTCAACTCGTTCTTTGCAATTTGATAACAAATCAGTGATAAGATTGCCTCCCGTTATCATCTGGAGAATGTCACGAGCATTAAAACATAACTACTGATAAACTAGTAGTATTGTGCTCAGTTTGACCTTGTTTATTAAAAGTCATTGTACAGGCATTTGTTTTTATTAATGAAATGTCAAGCGCCGCAGTTGTACTTCCCAAGTGGAATGACGTGAGCGCCGCCAGCGCCGCCGCGACAGGAAGCCGAACTAGCCGCAGTAACCAGAAATTCGTCGGGGAGTGCGCGTTTCGGTAGACATCGCCGCGTTTGTCTACAATGGCTAGCAACATAAAGCCGATGCACAAGACGAAACACTTCCCGATTGACCAGCTAGTATGCGTCGGCAACTACGAGCTGGAAAAGACGATAGGAACGGGCAACTTCGCAGTCGTAAAGCTAGCTACACATGTTATTACTAAGAGTAAGGTGGGTACCTATCTCGTTTCGTCGCGTATTTCAGTGATTTGTGCTTCATTCGATATGGATATGCGTCTTCCCAACGTGATGTACCAGTTCCTACCGGATCGACGCGTCTACGGAGTGATGTGTTGTGTTGTGAATTGGTTTTTTCCATTCGTGTCAAGTCTCGGGCGAAGAGAGTCCCGCTCAGGTTAGCAGTGTAGCATCGAGAACTCGTTCCCGTCGATATCTGGCTGACTGATGGGACCAAAACGTGTTTCGTGTAAAAAAATAAAACTGCAACCCGCCCCAGTCGGAGGTGCATTGTTTACTATATAAAGCCATACGGATTATGCACTTTTTAACACGGTCGCATAATATCAAACTTCAAAATTACTCTGCTCAAAATATTTTAAAACTTTTCCCCCCACAAACTTTAAAAGCATTTCTAGTTGGTATCTGTAAACAACTTTAGGGAGAAGATCAATTAGAAGGCGATTAGTCCAAAAAATCCTTAATGTTTTGTGTCAATTGTTTTCAATTGGGATACTCATTTGATGTCCCCCACTCAATTATGGTGTTCTCGCTTGTGCTGCAAAGTAGAGCCAACCATTTGCAATCACTAAACTATGGGAATACTTCACAATTTCTTATAAGAATCTTATTGTTCTCTGCTTTCTCTTTGTAATTGTCATGGGAAAAGTTACTAACTTTCCATATAACCACTTGGAATGTACCTATAATGCACTCATTTTGGATATGTAGAGTTCCACTTATATATAAAGTCTAATTCCAAAGTTATTGACTAGCCATTGTTTTTCTCAATATAACTAAGTACTAAATTAGTAGTTTTGTTTTAACTATAACCTAAAACAAAACTGACAACTTGATAAACAAAATATTTTGATAGAACTACAGAGATACATAAATAATAAATGAATTGAGTATTTGTTGCATACTTTGTTTATGCTTTGGCTGATAAATAATATGTCAAAGTCAAAGTCAAATGATATATTCAAAAAAGGCAATAAATTACTCTTTTCGATTGTCAGTTGTTGGATTTGTAAGATATAGTGGTGATAATTATTACGCAAACTTAAAACTAAAGCTACGAGGGTTCCAAACGCGCCCAGGTCTGAGAAGAGCCCACAACAAACTCAGCCGGGTGATAATAAAAACAAATTATTATCACCTAATCTTCATCTTCTAGATCTTAATGCTTCTTAGTTTACGTTGCTCTTCTAATCTGGAAGACTTAGGGTGAGATCTATAGAGCACACTCTGACTTCGCTTAGACTTCAGACAGAGTTAAAACGTGACAGAGCTATATCTCTCACATAAATCTGTCTCGTTTTAACTCAATCTTAAGTCTGAGCAAAGTCAAAGTGCACTCTATAGATCTCAGCCTAACACAGAAGTTATGATTACTACATAGATCTAATCTAAAGGAGCTATGATAGCCTAGTGGTTACAAGGTCGATGGTTCGGGATTGGCGCATTTCTAACTGTTCAGAGTTAAGAAGGTTTTGAGAGTTCTCCATCATGTTCTGAAATGTGTGTGACTGGGCCAATGTAGCAGACTAATGGCCTAAACCCTGGCAGGTTGATCATGATGATGATGAACCCATCACCGGCTCACTGCAGAGCACGGGTCTCCTCTCAGAGTGACAATGGTTTTGGCCATAGTCTACCACGCTGGCCATGTGCGGATTGGTAGACTTCACACACCTTCTTCTTCGCTCTGGGCTGGTTTCCGCACTTAAACGTTTCCGTCTGTTGTGCGTACTTCACACACCTTTGAGAACATCATGGAGAACTTTCAGGCATGCAGGTTTCCTCACGATGTTTTCCTTCACTGTCAAAGCAAGTGATATTTAATTACTTGAAACATGTTTAATTCCAAAAAGTTAGAGGTGCGTGCCCGGGATCGAACCCCCGACCTCCGATTAGGAGCTGAACATCTTAACCACTATCACAGTTCCTACACCTGTATAAATAAACAAGCCTACCTCTAAATTTTTTTTTGTTTAATATATTTTGTATACTATAATATTTTTTTTAAATTAGGTATTATCTTTCTTTTTTTATTTTTTTATTTTTTTCCATTAATAATCCCTTATTTTTTTTGACCTATACACCTATAGCAGCTTATAATTTTTCTTTTCAAAAAATTTTTCTTTTTATTACTGCAAGTAAACAGAAGAAGATATTTTTAAAGGTTAACAAAAATTCGGCAAAAATAAATAACAAAAGTTGTTTGTTATTAATTTTAGCAGTTCACAGAGTAAACAAAAGTGCTAATAATCCTCAGACACGTTGGCTCAACATCAGTCTGTTGTTGACTTACTACGGTCAAGTTTGTAAGTCAGATGTTGTTTTGACAACCTCCCTTGCACAGTGGTTAATACTGTGCTCTTATTAGTGGGAAGTCCCGGGTTCGATTCCTGGCAGGGATTTGGAATTTTATACTTTCTAAATTTCTGGTCTGGTCTGGTGGGAGGCTTCGGCCGTGGCTAGTTACCACCCTACCGGCAAAGCCGTGCCGCCAAGCAATTTAGCGTTCCGGTACGATGCTGTGTACAAGCCAAAGGGGCATGGGTTTATTGAAAACTGCCATACCCCTTCTTAGACTGTACCGTCACTTACCATCAGGTGAGGTTGCAGTCAAGGGCTAACTTGTATCTGAATAAAATAAATTAAAATGAAATCTATTATACCTACTAATTTCAGCAATATATTCATAGGTTTTCTTGTTTACTTCTCGAGAGAGCAAAGCAAGGTTTCCAAGTTTACTTTCATCAATGTGCACTTTGTCCACTGCCATTTTGAGTTTTTATTATTTGTTGTTATAGCAGCATTTGAAATACATATTCTGTAAAAATTTCAATCTATTACGGTTCACGAGATACAACTCACTGACAGACAGATGGACAGAGGAACAAACAGTGGAGGCTTGTCCTGTATCAGGAATCATAAAAAAACTAATTTGCCAAAGAAATAAAATCTTCCTGTATGTATTTAATTTAGTAAATCAAAAGGTTTCAACTCCTAAAGTAAATAATATATCTATACTAATATTATAAATGCAAAAGTGTGTCTGTCTGTCTGCTAGCTTTTCACGGCTCAAGCGTTCAACCGATTTTGACGAAATTTGGTATAGACGTAGCTTGCAACCCGGGGAAGGACATAGGCTACTTTTTATCCCGGAAAATTTAAGAGTTCCCACGGGATTTTTTAAAACCTAAATCGACACGTACGAAGTCGCGGGCATCAGCTAGTGTATAATAAGCCAGATCTTGACTGAAAATAGAAATATTGAGTGATGGAGCTATAAATTGAAATGAAATGAAAACAAAATAATATTTATTGGGATTTGGGTAAGTGATAATATTTTTTATTTATGTTGGATGCACTTCAGTCATGACACCTATATTGTAATTAGATTTCATTTTAGTTTTGCTTTTATATTGATAACTAGCTTATGCTCGCGACTTCGTTCGCGTGGACTACAAAATTTCAAAACCCTATTTCACCCCCTTAGGAGTTGAATTTTCAAAAATCCTTTCTTAGCGGATGCCTACGTCATAATAGCTATCTGTATGCCAAATTTCAGCCCGATCCGTCCAGTAGTTTGAGCTGTGCGTTGATAGATCAGTCAGTCAGTCAGTCAGTCACCTTTCCCTTTTATATATACAGACTACTTACTGGTGTTGTAACCCAAGCTTCGTTTGGTGGCGATTTCTGAAAATTCCATATAGGCATTCCAACTAGCTTATTCCCGCGACCTAAAACCGCGTGGACTACACAAATTTGAAACTTCTTTTTCACCCCCTTTGGGGTTGAATTTTCAAAAATCCTTTCTTAGCGGATGCCTACGTCATAATAGCTACAAATCAAATTTCAGCCCGATCTATCCAGTAGTTTGAGCTGTGCGTTGATAGATCAGTCAGTCAGTCACCTTTTCCTTTTATATATTAAGACTAGATAAAAATAAATAAAAATCTGTTTTAGAATGTACAGATGAAGACCTTTCATATGATACCCCACTTGATATAGTTATCTCACTTCGAAAGTTGAGGTAGATACTAATTATTAGTTCATGACCACAATTTAAATTTTTTTGTGTGATGTAACCACAAATTCACGATTTTCAGATTTTTCCCCGAATGTCAGCTATAAGATCTACCTACCTGCTAAATTTCATGATTCTAGGTCAACGGGAAGTACCCTATCGGTTTTCTTGACAGACACGACTTATTTTCCGCGCCACAGGGGCAGGCGATGTGTGATCGCAAAATCGTCACTGTGCTATTTATACCTTCCATATATCTGACTAGCTTATGCTCGCGACTTCGTCCGCGTGGACTACACAAATTTCAAACCCCTATTTCACCCCCTTAGGGGTTGAATTTTCAAAAATCCTTTCTTAGCGGATGCCTACGTCATAATAGCTATCTGCATGCCAAATTTCAGCTCGATCCGTCCAGTAGTTTAAGCTGTGCGTTGATAGATCAGTCAGTCAGTCATTCAGTCAGTCAGTCAGTCGGTCACCTTATCTTTTTATATATTTAAAGATTTCCAGTCCAGTCCAGTCCAGTCTAGTAAAATATGTACCTGGACTGTTCAGTCTAGTCCAGTCCGGTCAAAACTACTTTCATTGATAATGCGTATAAGCTCGCTTCTGATGGGTGTCCCTCGACGCATCCGTAAATCATCACCCAGTCGTGACACGCGTGTCACACTGTGACTCGTTGCGAAGTGAAAACTGATCGATTTTTTCCCCATCGAGCACACTGTTACTGGTTGCAACTTTTTTATCAAGTAGAATTCCCAACGAGTCACACTTTACTGTGGGTGTGACTCGATGGGAAATAAATTCGATAGATTCCCAACGAGACACACTGTTA
This sequence comes from Maniola hyperantus, assembly GCF_902806685.2. Lineage (NCBI taxonomy): Eukaryota > Metazoa > Arthropoda > Insecta > Lepidoptera > Nymphalidae > Maniola > Maniola hyperantus. The sequence continues at coordinate 249,816 of NC_048544.1, read as the reverse complement.
CACTGGTTGTGACTCGTTGGGAACCCATATGTTATAATGGTGGCGATCTGGAATCATGATAAATATTGAGTAACTAGCACGTGCCGATTTTGCGTCGTTCGAGTTACTGACGCTGGCCATACACGATCAAGTTAACCGTCAAGTCTGCAGCGGACTTGAAGCGGCGTCCAGTCAACTCATAGTCATACGCCGTCTGGTAGATGCAGCTGACGATCCAAAAATACTTGTAAAAGTTTAATTGAATAAAAATATTATTTATTTATTTATTTATCTGCCAAGTACCAGCTTCATGCATTGGATTCCTTCTTCACCTTTCTACTCACCTTCTACTTCCTTCTACACCTGATAGCTATCAGTTGACTGGACGTCGCTATAGCCATACCAGAGGGAGGGAACTCTCGATTTATGTCAAATATTAGACTATGGTAACGTAAAATCAAAGAAGAATAGGGCTACATTAGGGCTACCTGTGTCAAATGTATAATATTCGACGCCTGCCAGTGACGACGAAGCCTCGACGTTTTGTTAGAAGGTCCCTAAGAACTAGTGCGCACCACGGTGCGACGAGTTGCGGTGCGTTTTAAAATCTATAAATTTGAATTTAAATCTATCAAAATCCGGTGCGGAATAAGTTCCGCAGTGCGCGCGCTTCTATGTAATGTTCACAGATTTTGCAGGAAAATCGTAGGGAAATTTACTGTGGTGCGCGCCAGCTCTAAGGGTGAGATCTATAGAGCGCACTTTGACTTTGCTCAGACTTATAACTTATTAGACAGATTGAGTTAAAACGAGACAAACTTATGTGAGAGATATAGCTTTGTCTCGTTTTAACACTGTCTTAAGTTTAAGCTAAGTTAGAGTGCGCTCTATAGATCTCACCCTAACTGTTGTGAATTGTGGCAAGGGGCCATACAACCAAGTTTACTGGACGCCGCTTCAAGCTTGACGGTTAACTTGACCGTGTATGGGCAGCGTAAGAGTTTTGATTGTATTCCAAGAAATCACAAGAAATCGTACAAAAGGAAAAACTCGTCGGCCGTCGGCTTCTCTCCGCTGAGTTGACGAACATTTTATTGTTTGGCCAACTTTGATTTGAAAAACAAACCTTTATTGTTTTCATTTCACAAAACTTTGACTCGTTGTATAATAGTTCCTATAACGCGTACAAACTGAGAAAGGACTTGCCATATTTGATCTGTGTCAACTGGAGTACAGTGCATGGCAGAAAATAATGTACGTCGACCTTTAGAAAGAGGTAGCTGTTTCGTAGAGCATTGTCTCTTTCGTTGAGACCGACAGAACGTCATATAGGTATGAGTGACTGAGACAATGCTCTACAAAGCCGAAATGTCATTGTAAAGGCCGATTGACATTATATTCTGCCGCAGACTGTACTTAATGTATAAATATTTTGCTGCAACTTGTAACATACACACAAAATTTACCCTGGGAAGTTAATGCCATTAATATCCTTAATACTTTTTGTAACATTTCAACCGTAAAAATAAGGGATTCTCGATTCGATACGCATCATAGAATCATTTGATGCGTATGCGCACTTGGCCAGCGTGGTGGACTATGGCCAAAACCCTTCTCATACTGAGAGAAGACCCGTGCTCTGTAGTGAACCGGCTATGGTTGATCATGATGATGATGATGATGATAGACGAGGTATAGATGACGCATTCTCATTCATTGAATCTTAGTCCACAATTTCAGCAAAGAGATGCGTGAACGATTTGTGACTGCGATATAGCTAAATACAATATGCTACAAGCGAAGTTAGAAGTGTGGACAAAGTCGACACTGCCCGGGTAGAATCGACTTTGCACTCCTCTGGCTAGATGGCCTCAGGTTGAGATCTATCCTCCTCTTCCTCCTACCTATCCTTCCTCAAAAGGAAAAACGGAACCGTTATAGGATCAATTTGTTGTCTGTCCGTCTGTCTGTCTGTCTGTTAGTCTGTGAAGAAACCTACAGGGTACTTCCCGTTGACCTAGAATCATGAAATTTGGCAGGTAGGCAGGTCTTCAGACATTAGGGGAAAAATCTGGAAACCGAGTTTTTGTGGTTACATCACACAAAAAAAATCTGGTCATGAACTAAAAATTAGTATTTTCAATTTCGAAGTAAGATAACTATATCAAGTGGGGTATCATATTAAAGGGCTCTACTTGTGCACTCTAAAACAGATTTTTATTTATTTTTATGCATCATAGTTTTTGAATTTTCGTGCAAAATGTCGAAAAAATACGACTGTATTACGGAACCCTCGTTGCGCGAGCCTGACTCGCACTTGGCCGGTTTTTGAGAAGTAGCCCGAGTCTCCATGCCAGGCAGTTTCGATTTAACTCACGCTGCGGACTTTGGCCGTAGCACAAACAATCGCTAGGCGAACTTCTTTTTTCAGTCGGTTGGAGGCAAGGCCAGCTTCAAGGAGGGTCGTTGGCTCGCCGCGCCGCGACACACAATTGCTTTTATCAAAAAACCGGCCAAGTGCGAGTCAGGCTCGCGCAACGAGGGTTCCGTACTAAAGTCGTATTTTTTCGACATTTTGCACGATAATTCAAAAACTATGATAAATAAAAATAAATAAAAATCTGTTTTAGAATGCACAGGTGAAGACCTTTCATATGATACCCCACTTGATATAGTTATCTTACTTTGAAAATTGAAAATCCTAATTACTAGTTTATGACCACAATTTAATTTTTTTTGTCAGGTAACCACAAATCCACGATTTTCAGATTTTTCCCCGAATGTCTGCTATAAGACTTACCTACCTGCCAAATTTCATGATTCTAGGTCAACGATGAGTAGGTACCCTATAGGTTTCTTGACAGACAGACAACAAAGTGATCCTATTAGGGTTCCGTTTTTCCTTTTGAGGTACGGAACCCTAAAAAGAGAAAAAGTAACAACCGATCGTTTTATTTTTTTATAGTGCATTTAATTCTAGATTTTAAACGATTAGGCAGGGGCCATTCGATTGGATAAGTACCAGTTTTTATACATTGCCTTCTGTTAATCTATCTCATTAATTTAGTGGGGAAATCCTAGACATCGAACATTTTGTTCTGAGTCACAGGTCGATTCTGAGGATCCCTATTATGCAGTACAGTAGCCGGCAGGAAATATTGTACATAGACCTTTAGAAAGAGATTTCGGCTTCGTAGAGCGTTGTCTCTGTCACTCATACCAAGTGGGGTATCATATGAAAGGGGTTTATCTGTACATTCTAAAACACATTTTTATTTATTTTTATGCATTTAATAGTTTTTGAATTATCGTGCTAAATGTCGAAAAAAAAGTCCGAGCACCTACGGAACCCTCGGTGCGCGAGTCTGACTCGCACTTGGCCGGTTCTTTAGTTATAGCAGCAATATAACTATGCACATATTCCGTAAACTCTACCTATGTATTTACGCTGTACTACCTGTTATAATTTTTTTTAAAGAATATTAGCCAAGTTAATGATGACTAATATTCCCCTTTCCCCTCCAATTAATCGTTAAGCTTGTGCTAGGAGTATGTACGACAATAGTGCAACGAGTGGGGTCTGAACCGGCGACCTTTTGGTTTTCAGTCCGCTCCTTTAACCGTTGAGCTATCGAGGCTCTGAATTATGTTCGGAGTTATTACGGTTCACGAGAGACAGACAGACGGACAAACGCACAGTGGAGGTTTTTTTTTTAGTCAGATACAAGTTAGCCCTTGACTGCAATCTCACCTGGTGGTAAGTGACGATGCACTCGAAGATGGAAGCGGGCTAACGTGGAAGGGGTATGGCAGTTTTTAATAAACCCATGCCCCTTTGGTTTCTACACGGCATCGTACCGGAACGCTAAATCGCTTGGCGGCACGGCTTCGCTGGTAGGGTGGTAACTAGTCACGGCCGAAGCCTCCCACCAGAACCAGAGGTTTAGTAAAACGGTCCCTTTGGCACCCTTGGGACACGGATTTACGGAACCCTAGAAATAAAATAAAATTGTGCGTTTCGTGTGAGACACTAATTAACGCGCAGAACTGTTTGCGTTCACACCTCTAATGTCTATTATTTCTCGTACAAAGGCGTTATCGCTGGATCAGTGTAATAATTTGTACTTTGTACAACTATTTGTTATTTAATCCACCGCCACTATGAGATTATTCGTGAAATTATTAATTTTCGTGCATAATAATTAAAGGTTGGATACCTAAAACAACGATGTTATTATTATTGTTGTAGTAAAATATAAATAAAAGTAAACAGTGCTAAGGCCACCTTCACACTATGAGATGTTCCAAATAAATCGTGAAAAAAAATCGCAAATCTGTGAACCATCAAAATACATTAGCATCCACGCAATGCGAAAAAAAATCGCAAGCGATTAATATTCGCAATTGCGGTGCGATGCGGATTCGTAAGTGTTTTTGTGTTATATTATGGAAAAATACTTGAGTTCCGCGCACTGCGGAAAATATCGCAATCCTTTTATGTAATACTAGCTTATGCTCCAGACTTCGTCCGCGTGGACTACACAAATTTCAAACCCCTATTTCACCCCTTTAAGGGTTGAATTTTCAAAAATCCTTTCTTAGCGGATGTCTACGTCATAATAGCTATCTGCATGCAAAATTTTAGCCCGATTTGTCCAGTAGTTTAAGCTGTACGTTGATAGATCAGTCAGTCAGTCACCTTTTCCTTTTATGTATTTAAATTAGATGTGATCACAAAGCTATGGCATGAAGCGGGAGTATTGTTTTGAATGTTATCTGCAAGGAAAACCGCACTATCTAACGTGTGGTAAAGCCATACTACAAGACTACCTACCTACTATGTAGTAGTCGGATATTGCTTCACGACTACCTACGCTGAAGTGTGTCGAGTTCCCGGGATTAACGGGACAACTACCTACTTGTTATTTACTAGATGATGCCCGCTTTGTCTGCGTGGATTTAGGTTTTTTTTAATTCGTGGAACTTTGATTTTCCGGGATAAAAATTAGCCTATGCCGTCCCCTGGACGTAAGCTAACTCTGTATTTTTTTTTTTTTTTTAATACAATAAAACTTAAAGCTAGCCTTATCTAATTACTATATAAATCATGACCGCGTGGAATGGTGCCAAGAATACTGGCTGCATTTCCGCGCTGGACAGCCAGGCTGATCCGCTGCGCAAAAAATGAGCCAGCCCTTCTGTCACCAGTTGAGGCTATTAATCGCGGTGAAATGTCTCGTAAAAATTTTTTAGCACTAAGACTCCATGGCCCCAGGGTCTCCACGGCAAACGGCACAAAAATGTAACTCTCTATAAGAGAGGCATACTCTGTACCAAATTTCAACAAAATGGGTTAAGCGGGTGGGCCTTTAAGAACCCGGAAATCCAAGAGTTCCCAGAAGTTTCCATGGAATTAAAAAAAAAACAAATCATTTATCTGTTGAGGTTATCGAGTTAGAAAACGTTTAATCGTGATTATTCAGGCTATTGAGTGCTAGAAAATACACGTAGACTACAGTAAGCGACCGAAAGTAATGTACATTGACCTTTAGAAGGATATTGCAGATTTGTAGAGCACTGTCTCGGTCGTTGCGACCGACAAAACATCACATATATGTATGTAAGCCGAAATGTCATTCTAAAGGCCGATGTATCATGTACATTACTTACGGCCGCGTATATAGCACAGATGACGTATAGTGTGCGACAGCTCGAGATTGCAATCAGGATGTGAGGCAGGGGGAACGCCCCGCACACCCGCATAGCCCCCGCGCTAAACCCGTGCGGGATAGTGCGGGTGTGCGGGCGTACTATAGGTACAGTATGATTGGGCATATAGCACGGCAGAGCCTCAGCGCCTCGAGGCAGCAAGGCCGCGGCCACAAGGACGAGCGCCGGCCTCGACCTGGTGAGGGCGTGCTCACCTCGCGCCCTACACTGCGACTGAGACTATATTATGCATATCATCACGATCAGCCCGGCCCACTACTGAGTACGGAAACTCTGCTTCTTATCGTCTTTTTAGGGTTTCGTACCTCAAAAGGAAAAACGGAACCCTTATAGGATCACTTTGTTGTCTGTCTGTCTGTCTGTCGGCCTGTCAAGAAACCTACAGGGTACTTCCCGTTGACCTAGAATCATGAAATTTGGCAGGTAGGTAGTAGGTCTTATAGCTGACATTCGGGTAAAAATATGAAAATCGTGAATTTGTGGTTAGTATGACACAAAAAAATTAAATTGTGGTCATGAACTAATAATTAGCATTTTCAATTATCAAAGTAAGATTACTATACCAAGTGGGGTATCATAATATGAAAGGGCTTCACTTGTGCATTCTAAAACAGATTTTTATTTATTTTTATGCATCATAGTTTTTGAATTATCATGAAAAATTTCGAAAAAATGCGGAACCCTGGGTGCGCGAACCTGACTCGCACTTGGCCGGTTTTTTTGAGAACATTGGTTTCCCCGCAATGTTTTCCTTCACCATAAAGTAAATGGTATTTAATTATACATATCTCACACCCGGCTTTACTCACGTGTTTAGACAAGTATCGAACCGTTCCGGGGTCCTTTTTCACTGTTTAGTTAGATAATTGTTCTTTTATCTTATTGTTTTTGTTTGTTTGCAGGTAGCAATTAAAATAATAGACAAATCGCGCTTAGACGAAGATAACCTTAAGAAGACGTTCCGAGAAATCGCCATCATGAAGCGGCTGCGGCACCCACACGTCGTCAGGTTGTACCAGGTAGGCGCATTTCTTGTTGTAGCATAGGTTCGCGCTTGACGACTATTATGCTTTAATGGAAGCAATGATGACCTGAAAAGACCTGATACTTCAAAAATTGACGATTTGGGGGCTATCAAAATGTTTTATTTTGTGCCAAGTCGAAAACGTCTTTACATCGAAAGCAGTATCTTATGTATAACTAGCTTATGCTCGCGACTTCGTCCGCGTGGACTACACAAATTTCTAACCCCTATTTCACCCCTTAGGGGTTGAATTTTCAAAAATCCTTTCTTAGCGGATGCCTACACCATAATGGCTATCTGCATGCCGAAATTCAGCACGATCCGTCCAGTAGTTTGCCTTTCCCTTTTATATATTATATTTAGATTTCGATGCTATCCTGTAGTTTAATAAGAAACATGTAGATATTAACATATTTTTAGGGTTCCGTACCTCAAAAGGAAAAACGGAACCCTTATAGGATTACTTTGTTGTCTGTCTGTCTGTCTGTCCGTTTGTCTGTCAAGAAACCTACCGGGTACTTCCCGTTGACCTAGAATCATGAAATTTGGCAGGTAGGTAGATCTTATAGCTGACATTTGGGGAAAAATCTGAAAACCGTGAATTTAGGGTTAGATCACACAAAAAAAATTAAATTGTGGTCATGAACTAATAATTAGTATTTTCAACTTTCGAAGTGAGTGACTATATCAAGTGGGGTATCATATAAAAGGTCTACACCTGTACATTCTAAAACAGATTTTTTTTTGAATGCATCATAGTTTTTGAATTATCGTGCAAAATGTCGGAAAAATACGACTGTAGTACGGAACCCTCATTGCGCGAGCCTGACTCGCACTTGGCCGGTTTTTTTTCCTTGCAAGTTTCCCCTTAGTAAAGACTATGTGAACGGTACTTAGTTAGTAGTAGGTAGGCCTCAGTTGGAGGCGAATATTTCTGGAATGGGTATCTCATCATCATCATCATCAACCGATAGATGCCCACTGCTGGACATAGCATGCCACGCCACGATTTTGCGCCTCCTGAATCCAAGGGCTCCCTGCGACTCGTCTGATGTCCAGCTAGTGGTCCACCTAGTGGCGGGTCTTCCAATGGCTATCTAATAAATAAATATTTGAACTGACTGGTTGCAGGTGATGGAGAGCAGTCACACTTTGTATCTAGTCACAGAATACGCGCCCAACGGGGAAATATTTGGTGAGTAGGTCTTGTGAACTATGTGCCCTGCCCATTGCCACTTCAGCTTCGCAACGCGCTGATCTATGCGGGTTGAAAGCGAGGTTTCTGAATATACTTGAGTGAAATTGCACTTGTCCGTCTGTCACATCGACCCTTCAGGCTTCAGCATATTGCATAAAAAATATAAAAAGCGGGGCCCTCATATAAAATGGAGGGGGCTTTAAATTAGAGATTGAATTCGACGCTATATTATGTCAAAAGCGGCTACAATTTTTTTTTTTTTTTTTTTTTTTTTTTAATACAATAAAACTTGTCAAAAGCGGCTACAATTTTTTTTTTTTTTTTTTTTTTTTTTTAATACAATAAAACTTAAAGCTAGCCTTATCTAATTACTATATAAATCATGACCGCGTGGAATGGTGCCAAGAATACTGGCTGCATTTCCGCGCTGGACAGCCAGGATAGTGGAATTATACTGTCAGTATATAACAGTGTGGTTGCAGACCACCTGGTGTCGGCGGGGAGGATGCCGGAGGCGGAGGCGGCGCGCGCCTTCGTGCAGATGGTGGCCGCCGTGGGCTACTGCCACGCGAGCGGCGTCGTGCACAGGGACCTCAAGGCGGAGAACCTGCTGCTGGACAAGAACATGAACATTAAGGTGCGTACTGCCCGCCTCCACCCCCCCCCCCCCCCCCCCTTCTGCCGCTGCCTGAATCTGCCTTCGCTTGCTAGGCCACGGTTCATTTACTGGCAATTTTTTTTACGTACTATCCTACCGGTTCCGCAATTTTTGATGACGTATTTAAAATGCTATTGTGTTGTTCCGCAGCTGGCAGACTTCGGATTCAGCAACGAGTACACAGCAGGCTCCCCGCTGTCCACGTGGTGCGGCAGCCCCCCCTACGCGGCCCCAGAACTGTTCGAGGGACGACAGTACGACGGACCCAAGGCTGACATATGGGTATGGTTTCTTTTAACGCCGTACTAAAATATGAAGGATTTTATCCTCCGTGGACGATATTCCGTCGTCTGCGCAGACTCTAAACCTTTAAAGTTGCTATCCGATTCGAAGGACCATGGCAGAGGCTCAATACCCCGTACAAAGGACCATCTTACAGAGTTACTATCCGGTTCGAAGGACCATGCTACAGTCACTATCCGGTTCGATGGACCATGCCAGTCACTATCTGGTTCTGGTTTGAAGGACCATATCACTCAGTCACTATCTGGTTCGAAAGACCATGTCACAGATTCGCTATCCGGTTTGAAGGACCATGTCAGTCACTACCTGGTTCTGGTTTGAAGGACCATGTCACACAGTCACTATCTGGTTTGAAGGACTATGTCACAGATTCGCTATCCGGTTCGAAGGACCATTTCACAGGGTTTCTATCCGATTCGAAGGATCATGTCGTTTTGTATTTTGTGTCTTTTGTGTTTGTATTTAAATTTATCATTGATCAGCTTGTTAATGTAAGTGGCACTGCCGTTTCAATTAGATGTAAAATAAATAATAAAGAAATGAATAAATGTCACAGTTGTATCCGGTTCGAAGGACCATGTCACTTCATAAAAAGATGCGCCTAAATACGATAAACACATGCACGTGAACCCTGTTGCAGTCACTCGGCGTGGTGCTGTACGTGCTGGTGTGCGGCGCGCTGCCCTTCGACGGCTCCACGCTCAGCGAGCTGCGCTCCACCGTGCTGGGCGGCAAGTTCCGGATACCCTACTTCATGTCGCAAGGTAGCTTCAGTTCATTTTCACTTTATTTCAATACAAATATTTCTATTCTATTCTAAAAATTGTTAAGATTTAACTACTAACTGTGGCGGACCAACTAAATCCTTAAAGGCCGGCAACGCATCGGTGGTTCCTCTGGTGCTGCAAATGTTCATGGGCGGCGGTAATCACTTAACATCAGGTGACCCGCCTGCTCGTTTGCTCGCTATCGCTACTTATTTAAAAAAAATGGAGTGTTTGTGCCTTTTGGTGTGATCCTGGTAGTGCACGTCTATCTTTAAGAAAGAAAATACCACTTGCTTTAATGGTGAAGGAAAATATCGGGAGGATATCCTGCATGCCTGAGAGTTGTTCATCACGTTCTCGGTGGTGTATGAAGTGAACTTGCAATGTGGGCAGCGGTGGGCTAAGCGGGCGCGTGGTGTTGCAGAGTGCGAGCAGCTGATCCGGCACATGCTGGTGGTGGAGCCCGAGCGGCGGCTGACGCTGCGCGGCGTGGCGCGCCACCGCTGGCTGGCGGCGCACCAGCCGGGGCCGGGCCCGGGGCGCGACGCCGCCGCCGGCGCCTGCGCCTGCCACCCCGCCGCGCCCGCCGACGGCGCGGCCGACGGCGCCCGCCACGACGCCGTGCTGGCGCGCATGGTGGCGCTGCCCGGCCTCACGCACCACCACATACAGCAGGTGAGCCCGACGTCGTGGAGTCGTCTCTACGATCGTCGTAGGTATATGTAATCATGATCACTTCATTGGGATGATGATTGATGCCTATGTCAAAAATAAATTGTCTCTTACAAATTATTAAAAAGAGGGTCTTTCAAAATTCATTATCAATTCACGTCCGCTGTTAGTTTTAAATTTGCTAATCATTTTGAATTATCGATCTAACAAAAAAAAAGTACGTCCAAATTGTGTGTGTATTTCGTACAAGCTCCCATACCAAGCAAGCGTTTTGACGTTTGATAAAAAGTTGCTGATTTTATAGTCATCCATCCCTATTTTCAATGAATAGACATCCACTTCTGGACTCTCGTCTCGTCTCTTGTAGTACTTCCACACGTCACGGTCACCGCCGCCATCCAGTGGTTCCCTGCGATACGTATTACCAATGTGGAACCGTGCGTGACGCGTAACATATGTGTTGCAGTCGGTGCAGGAGGAGCGGTTCGACCACGTGGCGGCCATCTACCACCTGCTGATGGACAAGCTGCAGCTGAAGGACGAGAGCGCGGAGATGGACAGAGGTACTCAACGTAGGCTGCCAGCACTTGATGGAGAAAAAACTTCTCCCAAACCCGGCTCCTCTGAATGGAACTACAACGTATACTTTAAGTTGAACTTTATTGTAACTAGGCCCAAAGAATGCTGACCTGACTGTACCGAACTTAGTTCCAAAAACTGACATTTCTTATGTATTTTCTCCTACATAGAATTATAGTGCATGTCAGTTTACAACTGGTGCCATCTATGATCACGATCGCACACTAGACAATGACTATTGATTGGACACTTGATATTGCTTCCTATACTCTATCCACGGAGAGAAGTTAATATAGGGCTTTCTTTGTTACGTAATCTCCAACAAACACAAAAACCATTGTGACCAACTAATCACGAACAGGCCTATGTATTCCATACTACTGTATCCACGGCAACGAGTTAGTAGCTTTTCCCTTTTCTACGTAAGAATTTAGAAAAAAAAACGAAAATTTAGAGTTGTATAGTGTATGGGGGCAATGTGAAATTTAGTTTTAATACAACGCATACGTGTGCAAATAAATCAATTAATACATCGATGTTAGTGCTCCATCCGTTAAATCTTAAAACGTGCATAAGTCGTCCGTGGTCAACACTTCGTTAGCGCGATTCAGGATTCTTAGTAAGTGATTGATAATACCTTTGGCGCCATCTTGTATCATCCTTATTCGTTGATGTGATGGTTATGTGTGATTGCTGAATAATCCTTTTGTGTAGCATTATCTAGTGTCTGTATGTGGAGACCGCCACAAACAGGCAGCACGGTCAATTAGAATATCAAAAATAAAACCGGCCAAGTGCGAGTCAGGCTCGCGCACCGAGGGTTCCGTACTACAGTCGTAATTTTTTGTCATTTTGCACGATAATTCAAAAACTATGATGCATAAAAATAAATAAAAATCTGTTTTACAATGAAAAGGTAAAGCCCTTTCATATGATACCTCACTTGTATACCAAGCTATCTTACTTTGAAAATTGAAAATACTAATTATTATTTGTTCATAAAACTACATTTTTTGTGATGTAAACACAAATTCACGGTTTTCGGATTTATTCCTTTACTTGTGCTATAAAACCTACCTACCTACCAAATCTCATGATTCTAGGTAAACGGGAAGTACCCTATAGGTTTTTTGACAGACAGACAATGAAGTGATCCTATAAGGGTTCCTTGTTCTGCTATGCATTCCTAAAATAATCGATTATATTTAGGTATTTCATGTTTATGTGCTGAATTTTAATAATAATATTTGTTTGTATGGTATTTACAGATTCACTAGATTCCACAACGGGGCGACCCCTTGATCTCACTAGTTGTAAGGTAAGTGACCGTGTAGTGTTGTGGGGGGGGGGGGGGGGGGGGGAATATCCAGCAGGGGTAAAAAAGATACCCCTAAAACTACCTAGTTTTCACAAAAATCTTAAAAAAACAAAAAGAACCTAATTTTATGTCATGTTTTTTCGGTTTACGTATCTAAAATTAGTAAATATTTGTAACACTAATTTGTTGGGTACATTTTTAGCAATTGAAAAAAAACTAGTTTTTGTGTCTGTAGGACTGCTACATCATGAGAAATTGCTAAATAAATGCAATTACCCTTGCTTAGTCGAAATGAAAATTAAAATGGCTGCCATTTTCCACAAAGTTGATTAAAAAAATTGATTTGTCGATAAAATTGTTTGTATCGCTTACCCTTAACGGGTCCGACATTGGTAACCAGACACACTGTAATATTGGAGTTGTGTAACGTTGCAGAGCAGTGAAGAGGAGCAGATGGAGGCGGAGGACAGCTGCGAGGGACTGCAGGTGGCGGGCTACCTCACGGGCGTGCACTCCGCAGACAGTTTTGAAAAGGTACAAAACTTCACACTATAAACATACCAGAAGTGAAGTGAACCACAACACAGAATACACAGAACAAAATAAAATCAAGTTGAAGCACTTTACTTTGAACTGATTTTAATTTCGGTCAGATGAACCAAAAGCGGGTAGGCAATTAGGTACCGTCCCACTTCTGATATAAACATACCAGAAGTGAAGTTAAATATTAACCACGACACACAGCGGCTTATCGAGAGTTTTGCCTTTCATAATAACCTTACTGCAATATTAACTTGATTAGGGCACAATTGCTATTGAAACCACTCAATCAGAAATGCGACCTAAACACGAAAGCATTTAATAGTCGAATGAGTCTGAGGTTGAACACAGACTGACTTAAGAATCATCAAATACTCGCTTTTATACCAATCGATTCAAGATGGTGATGCAACACATCACGTGACGTCTGTCAGAGATAATTAATTATTATAAGTGCGCTAACAATACACTAATTATTATTTGGCAGCTTTGTTGGATAGCTGATGCTCGCGACTTCTTCACGTGGATTTTTTCAAAAATCTTCATATGGATTTTTTTCAAAAATCCCTTTGATTTGTCGGGATAAAAGTAGCCTATGTCACTCTCCGCATCTTTAACTGAGTAGCATCTAAGTAGGCATACCCATGCAAAACATCACGTGGATCCGGTACTCCATTGCGACGTGATTAAATAACAAAACATCACGTGGATCCGGTACTCCATTGCGACGTGATTAAATAACAAAACATCACGTGGATCCGGTACTCCATTGCGACGTGATTAAATAACAAAACATCACGTGGATCCGGTACTCCATTGCGACGTGATTAAATAACAAAACATCACGTGGATCCGGTACTCCATTGCGACGTGATTAAATAACAAAACATCACGTGGATCCGGTACTCCATTGCGACGTGATTAAATAACAAAACATCACGTGGATCCGGTACTCCATTGCGACGTGATTAAATAACAAAACATCACGTGGATCCGGTACTCCATTGCGACGTGATTAAATAACAAAACATCACGTGGATCCGGTACTCCATTGCGACGTGATTAAATAACAAAACATCACGTGGATCCGGTACTCCATTGCGACGTGATTAAATAACAAAACATCACGTGGATCCGGTACTCCATTGCGACGTGATTAAATAACAAAACATCACGTGGATCCGGTACTCCATTGCGACGTGATTAAATAACAAAACATAACGTGGATCCGGTACTCCATTGCGACGTGACTGAATAACAAAACATCACGTGGATCCGGTACTCCATTGCGACGTGATTAAATAACAAAACATCACGTGGATCCGGTACTCCATTGCGACGTGACTGAATAACAAAACATCACGTGGATCCGGTACTCCATTGCGACGTGATTGAATAACAAAACATCACGTGGATCCGTTACTCCATTGCGACGTGATTGAATAACAAAACATCGCGTGGATCCGGTACTCCATTGCGACGTGATTGAATAACAAAACATCACGTGGATCCGTTACTCCATTGCGACGTGATTGAATAACAAAACATCGCGTGGATCCGGTACTCCATTGCGACGTGATTGAATAACAAAACATCACGTGGATCCGTTACTCCATTGCCACGTGATTGAATAACAAAACATCACGTGGATCCGTTACTCCATTGCCACGTGATTGAATAACAAAACATCACGTGGATCCGTTACTCCATTGCCACGTGATTGAATAACAAAACATCACGTGGATCCGGTACTCCATTGCGACGTGATTGAATAACAAAAAAACAACAAACTTAGGTACCTACTATTTTCGCATAGTTACAATATTACTAGCTGATGCCCGCGACTTGGTTCGCGTGGATTGGTTTTAAAAATCCCGCGGGAACTCTTTGATTTTCATCCTACAAAGTAGCCTATAATCCTCTGGGTTAACAGAACAACGGATCGACGAGATTTTTTGCATTTTTTTTTTTTTTTCCTACCATAAAGCACCATTATAAAATGGCAGCTTTATTACTACTACCATCTAGCCTAATAAGTAATATTATTCTAGCTTAAACTTCTACTTATGATTAATTTTTAAATCTAATTTACAGTCCAATAACTGTCCTTAGTTTATTCTAACACGTACTTACACTTCACTATGTTCTTGTGACCTAGAAAAATAAAGTAGCACAAGCACTATTACACAAACGCTGCACTTATGTACTTTTTAACACTAATTCGAACGGCTTGGTTCTTTTGAGCCTCCTTTTGATATTCATGTTATCTAGAAGCTTCACAGCCTCCAAATTAACATGATGGCGAAGTCGATGTTGGTGAGCTTCTGCGTAAAGATTTTTTGCATGAGCATGCAAAGAATCACGTTAGTCCGTTGCCCCATTGCGGCGTGCTTAAACGACAATCCAATAAACATTATTATAATATGGGTATAACCTTCCATGGCCCCACCGATCTCTCGGTTATATGGGCGGAGTCGCGGGAGAGCCTCCTACTTGCTCTTGGCTTGTTTCCAGCTCCCTTATAATATAGGTAGTGACTAGCTTATGCCCGTGTGAGATTCTCGTATAAAAAGAAGAGAAGTTAAGGCAGTGGGTTTTAATAGTGATGATAAATTAAATCCAATGATTACTAATGAAAGTTATCATTTATCAATTATTTGTCAGGTAAGGCCAAATACTAAGTAATTAAAGATCAAGCAAAGCATCTGCCGTATTATTTCAAAGTAAGAATCCTAATCATCTAAACAGGCTTCTATAATAATTAGAAGCTAACAACCTAGTGTTTACTTTTATCTCAATGTATAAAATAAATAGCACAAGAGGGTAGGTGATAAATACAGAAGTAAAACCAACCAAGTCGAATAATAACTGAATTGTATTTGTTCAGCATTGATCTATTTATATTAAAATGAATCTACCACCCATTTCGCTAAGGTGTTTAGTCATGGAGAAGAAAGGGCAAAGAAACTCCATAACACACATCTTTTAAAACATTAGAACGTTGAGTAAAGTAGTAGGTACATATTTGGTACACAGTTACAACAGGTAACCTATAAAAGGCAAATGATTACATTACATTATAATACAATATAAGAATACTTAACTTCAGTAAGGTCCGCTGTGTTTGCTCTGGGCTGTCGATACAAGACTGTTCCCTCTCTGTCGAGGTAGGGTACTTTTATAACACTGCCATCGCAAACCAGGCGGATGTCGACTATCACATGATCTTAATATTAATCATTATTTATTTTAGGTTTGTTGACAAAAGGTATGTTGACACACCCAATTTACAATAATAAAATCAGTGACATTGATGGTCTACGTATTAATAATTTACAATAATAATAAGCGACTTAAATTGTCAGTTTACACAACATTTTTATTTCACATAATAGCTATTGCCAACTGTATGTTGACAATAGCTTAGTATAATGTCACTCTTAGTGCATTGACAGTATTTAATTTACAATGAATAATTAGTTACCAGTATTGACAATTCACATAATATTATTTATCGTATTGTCACATTCCTAAATATTAAATTAAACAACATACAAGAAAAGATACTATTCAAATCATACCCTTTCCGTACATTGACAGTATTTAATTTACAATTTTACAATGAATAATTAGTTACCAGTATTGACAATTCACATAATATTATTTATCGTATTGTCACATTCCTAAATATTAAATTAAACAACATACAAGAAAAGATACTAATTAAATCATACTCTTTCCGTACATTGATATTGAATCCGGAAACGGAATTACGATTCTGTTTTAAATATCACAACAAACATTTACTTCAGACTCCCAAGTTTATGATTAGATGAATTTTAGCATAATAATTATGTATCCAATTTTATCGTAATATAACACGGCCATACTGACAAGTACTTCGTTCCCGAAGTACATAGGGAAATTAGAAAGAAAAGAAAAAAATCTAGCTAAGAGCTAAATAAAAAAAATTACTGTAAGCTAAAAAGATCTATAAGCTAAGGAAGATCTATAAGCTAAAATGATCTATAAGCTACAGCTACCTAGTTTAACTGTCCCTAACTGGCTGCGCCCCATAATTTAATGTTTAATTTTTTTTTTTTTATAATATGTATAGTTTTTGTTTTATTATTATTAGTTTTATAAAGCAAGGGGTCTTGTACTAGACTCTTGCCCAGTAGAGGTCATTACTAGACCTCGCTACTTACTGGCACCGTCCGAACAAGCCGTCTAACATTACCAACCAATATTTTTTAACTTTTTTTTTTTTATTGGTACTAGTAATGATTAGTGCCGGCAGCCCTAACTAACTGGCCTAACCGCTGCCCCCCCATAAATGGGTCTTGTACTAGACTCTTGCCCAGTAGAGGTCATTACTACACCTCGCTACTTACTGGCACCGTCCGAACAAGCCGTCTAACATTACTAACCAATATTTTTTAACTCTTTTTTTTTTTTATTGGTACTAGTAATGATTAGTGCCGGGCAGCCTAACTAACTGGCCTAACCGCTGCCTCCCCATAAATGGGTCTTGTACTAGACTCTTGCCCAGTAGAGGTTATTACTAGACCTCGCTACTTACTGGCACCGTCCGAACAAGCCGTCTAACATTACTAACCAATATTTTTTAACTCTTTTTTTTTTTTTTTATTGGTACTAGTAATGATTAGTGCCAGGCAGCCTAACTAACTGGCCTAACCGCTGCCGCCCCATAAATGGGTCTTGTACTAGACTCTTGCCCAGTAGAGGTCATTACCTAGACCTCGCTACTTACTGGTACCGTCCGAACAAGCCGTCTAACATTACTAACCCCTTTTTTTTTTTTGTTTTTTTTTTTTTTTTTTGGGTCTAGTAATGATTAGTGCCGGGCAGCCTAACTACCTAGCTAACTGTCTGCCGCCCCCATAAATGGGTCTCGTACCAGGACATTACTGAATTATCACCAATAAGATGTATCACACCAATGGTGTAATACCAGCACTGTCAAGTCGAGCCGTCTAACATTACCCGACCAATGAAAAGGGCAATGATTAGTGCCAGGCAGACCTAACTAACCTAACTCCCTTTGTTTTATATGTTTGAATAATAAAAATTGTCCCCTTTGGGAATAATAACATCCGTTTCATACGGGAATAAAAAATTGTCCCCTTTGGGAATAATAACATCCGTTCCATACGGGAATAATAACATTTGTCCCATTCGGGGATAATCATTGGATTTTTTTTTTGTTTTTTTTTTTTTTGTTTTTTTTTTTGTTGGTTGCTACATTCGGGAGTCTTAACATTTTGTATCCATTGAGCATATTTTTTTTTTTCTTCCTCTGTTCTGTCATTTAGCATAAATTATTAGTATGTTTTATTACCATTCGGCCATCTTGATAAGTACTTCGTTCCCGAAGTACATAGAAAAATAGAAAAATGCAGCCAGTGAACTTAAATGAACAGCGGCAACAAAAGTACCGACATAAAAAAAAATAAGATTGCTCCATTCACAAAACGATATTCAATGATTCAATGTCAATGTTACTGTCATAAAAACCAGGATAGCCAGACGTCAGACCGAAATCAGAGTAGAATAGAATATGTTTTCTTTGTTGTTACCAAACAATGTTCCCCAATGTTAATATGTATACGGTTACTACTATTACGGTTAAAGAACTTTATTCTCACTATGAAATAAATTCACTTACATGAGAAATTTAACAAATAAACAGTAGGTATCTTATCCACACATCCACTGCGATTTTATACAAAATAAAGTGGGTAGAAATAGAATTGGCAAAACACGGATTACTAGAAACGGCTTGGTAGTAGTATAATAGTAATAATATCTGTACCTATGTGTATGTATTACATATGTATTATAGTAAGTATAGGGTTTATAGTATATATAAATGTATACATATATCGCACCGACGACACACTGTCGCAACCCAAAACATGTCAAATTTGAGTGACTGACTAACTGTCGTGATACCCTAACCAATATTGCATCATCTTTAGTTACATCTAAATTCGACGAAGAAGGACGTGACAGTTTACTGTTTAGACCGCATTAATTCAAATTGGAACGATATTGTTGAATCAGGTATGTAAAAGTTCAACTATGAATTCGAGTTAATACAATATAGCTGATTTAAACCTAAATAGATATTTCTAGGTGTATTTCTAGTTATTACACTATTATCGATTCACAGAAATGAAATTTAAAATAGTATTTTCACTTAAGACACCCTTATTGGTTTAGTAAGTCATTTTAATGTGAATTAAATTGTGACCAGTGGGGTAGTAATTTTAATGTGAAGCTGGAAACCAAACGTTATTTTTCTGTTGCTTTGACACCAGCATAAACAATTAAACAAAAATATTAAAAGACGAAAGAACTGCTCGACAAAATATGATTCCCAGGACCTATTATGAATCTTACTTGCGAAGTTTGACTGGTTGATTTTAAGTACTTAAATAAAAAATATTGCTGTCATTTTGATGCTAATTATTAGAAACAGACTGATGTAAAACTAGTTTAAGTATACTATTATTATAGAAATACTATTATTTAATTTTGCCTAGCTCCAATTTAGTGACTACGTACAATTACTGTGCAGTTACAACAATAGCTGATTATTTAAGTTAAAAAAAAAATATTTTGATTGGCTCTGTTTTTTTTTTTGTATTCAAGACAAATTTTGTTTATTGTTTTGGAAGGTTTTTTTTTTTTTGTTGAAAAAGGCAGAAATTGTTGAAATTAAATTATTACTTTTTATAAATAAAAACTGATTATCTGATTGAATTTTCTTGATTATCTGGTTTTATTTATCAATGTCCAAACCTGAATGTGCAAATTATTTTTTTGGAGGGAACTATAAAACTTAAAACTAAATTAAATAATTGTTGTAACTACAAAATTATACTCAAAACCATAAGGAAAAAGTCAAACATTATTTATAGTAACTCAAAAATTTTCAGCAATAACTATACAACTAAAAATAATTACTCTTTCTGAAAACTTTTTGTTTGAGCAATACAGTCTTAACTCAAAAATTGCGAATGTAAATGATAATTGCGTTAATATTATTTATAAACCTTATAAAGTAAGCACTTTTTATAATCTATAACAGGAAGTGAATAATCAGTTTTTCGTCGATTCTGAAAAAGTCATTCTCTGAGTCACGACAGCACTGCATCACTAGTGCGACACGTATATTTAAAAATGTTTATATGTTTGTATTTTATTTTTATTTTTATAGTCATGTATGTGAATTTAGTATGAAAATATATTGTAGTTATATTTATATGTAACTATTTAATGTAGCATATGGTTTTTTTTTTGAGGTATTAATTGTAAGTAGGTTATATTATTGAAACCATTTATTGAGTAGTATTAAGTCGTTTTGTGCATCTGTGATGATTGTGTGTATTGAGTTGCCATAGTAAAATAAACATGTATCATCAGCGTACAACAGTATGTTTCCTTTTAAACCTATTTCATTTATACTATCAATATAGATCAGGAATAACAAAGGCCCTAATATTGATCCCTGAGGAACGCCAAATGTACAAACAGGTTTTGGTTTACTCCTATGATCTCCAGTTTTTTTTTTATTACCGCTTGAATAAATATGTTCTTTATTTGATTTGTATGTATATCAAACAAACTCAAAACAGGAATAAATTAATAACACGTTGTAACGTAGGTATTTCCTAAAATAAAATGTAGGACGTATTATTATTTTTAGTAGGATGACCAATAGAAAAAAAAAAATAGGTTCTTATTTACTTGATTGGTTTGTCAAAATAATAAGAAAAAATAAAATCAGGTTCAACCTAACCTCAAAGTTTATTGCTGATATGTGGGAACAATAAGAATATTTTATTAAAAAGAAAATACTTTTGAAATGAGATATTTCGACAAAAGAAGATTAAATAAAACTAACTATATTTAAGGGGAATTATTCTTAAGCGAAGTTATAATAATATTATAGAGTTAAGAATAAAATTAATGTAAGAAATCTCAAAGAATTTGTAGTTGTATTATTATTATTATTATTTTGTATGTGGAAACAGTTTGGTAATCTTAATCCTTATTTATTAAAAAAAATGTTAAATGTTATAATAACGTCACTGAGTAGAAAAAAAATACTTGAGTAGGCAATCTGCTTTGCGTTGTTTTAAGAAAAGGAAATTAGTTGAACGACAAAATTGTTCGAATGGATAATCTCTTGTGTTGTTTTAAGAAAAGACAAATAGTTGAATTATTTTAAGAAGCAAAATAAATAAATATAGTTTATGTTTAAGTTTAATTAATCAGAATAAGTTAATTTCTTCAAGTTTTGAGCTGTAAGCACGGTGTGATTTCTTAAAAGCAAACCTTTTTGTTTCGGTATATCATAACGTTCTAAATGATTTCACATCTACATATACTTTATCAAAAACCGTTCGGCCAATCTGACCTCTAACTAGACTTATTCTTATCCAAATAAATTATACCACAACACGTGGTTTATCTAACTAATTAAAATCTTTTATGATTACCCTCACAAAAACTTTTTCATAGAAACAATACCACAAACGTGGTTTTAAGATCACTTTAAAGCAGCACATAATTACACTTCACTTATCTTTCACAATTGGAGCGACGCGACGTTTCGATCAGCGGTGTCACACCAGCACCAAGTGCCGCTGACAACAGCGTTGCCCATCGCTTTGTGATCATCGGGCACCAATACCAAGTGCTGCCGATGACAGGCAGTAGCCTGCTGCTTCGAGGAGAAGCCGCATCCACGATTGCTAAAAGCATTTGAAAAGTATTAGTATTGCGACAAGAAAAGAATTATCGTATCCCACTTCTGATGTGAGATTCTCGTATAAAAAGAAGAGAAGTTAAGGCAGTGGGTTTTAATAGTGATGATAAATTAAATCCAATGATTACTAATGAAAGTTATCATTTATCAATTATTTGTCAGGTAAGGCCAAATACTAAGTAATTAAAGATCAAGCAAAGCATCTGCCGTATTATTTCAAAGTAAGAATCCTAATCATCTAAACAGGCTTCTATAATAATTAGAAGCTAACAACCTAGTGTTTACTTTTATCTCAATGTATAAAATAAATAGCACAAGAGGGTAGGTGATAAATACAGAAGTAAAACCAACCAAGTCGAATAATAACTGAATTGTATTTGTTCAGCATTGATCTATTTATATTAAAATGAATCTACCACCCATTTCGCTAAGGTGTTTAGTCATGGAGAAGAAAGGGCAAAGAAACTCCATAACACACATCTTTTAAAACATTAGAACGTTGAGTAAAGTAGTAGGTACATATTTGGTACACAGTTACAACAGGTAACCTATAAAAGGCAAATGATTACATTACATTATAATACAATATAAGAATACTTAACTTCAGTAAGGTCCGCTGTGTTTGCTCTGGGCTGTCGATACAAGACTGTTCCCTCTCTGTCGAGGTAGGGTACTTTTATAACACTGCCATCGCAAACCAGGCGGATGTCGACTATCACATGATCTTAATATTAATCATTATTTATTTTAGGTTTGTTGACAAAAGGTATGTTGACACACCCAATTTACAATAATAAAATCAGTGACATTGATGGTCTACGTATTAATAATTTACAATAATAATAAGCGACTTAAATTGTCAGTTTACACAACATTTTTATTTCACATAATAGCTATTGCCAACTGTATGTTGACAATAGCTTAGTATAATGTCACTCTTAGTGCATTGACAGTATTTAATTTACAATGAATAATTAGTTACCAGTATTGACAATTCACATAATATTATTTATCGTATTGTCACATTCCTAAATATTAAATTAAACAACATACAAGAAAAGATACTATTCAAATCATACCCTTTCCGTACATTGACAGTATTTAATTTACAATTTTACAATGAATAATTAGTTACCAGTATTGACAATTCACATAATATTATTTATCGTATTGTCACATTCCTAAATATTAAATTAAACAACATACAAGAAAAGATACTAATTAAATCATACTCTTTCCGTACATTGATATTGAATCCGGAAACGGAATTACGATTCTGTTTTAAATATCACAACAAACATTTACTTCAGACTCCCAAGTTTATGATTAGATGAATTTTAGCATAATAATTATGTATCCAATTTTATCGTAATATAACACCCGCGACTTCGTCCGCGTGGACTACACAAATTTCAAACCTCTATTTTACCCCCTTAGAAGTTGAATTTTGAAAAATCCTTTCTTAGCGGATGCCTACGTCATAATAGGTATCTGCATGCCAAATTTCAGCCCGATCCGTCCAGTAGTTTGAGCTGTGCGTTGATAGATCAGTCAGTCAGTCAGTCATTCAGTCAGTCAGTCAGTCAGTCACCTTTTCCTTTTATATATATATGTTGGCAGAGAGCTCTAGGATCGTCGTATTACCTTCTATTGGGCGTTTATCTACAGGGTTATTATGTTGGCTTAATAGGAACGCGGGATACGATTCTACACAAGCACACAAGTCGTTTCTCTTACCATCTTCAAACCATATTGTTTTTCTTACGTGTCCATGGTAACCCAGATTGTGTCATAATGCGTAGACTCGATCAACGCCACTAGACAACGTTTGCGTCCCGATTACTGCCGAGTATCTCCGACATATAGATTATGCAATAATATGTCCCCCCAGTTCGGCGAGACGGCGCCGCCGTGCGAGGAGGCGACGCAGGGCGCCACGTCGCCGCCGTCGCCGCACGCCACGCGGCGCCACACCGTGGGCCCCGGCGACTGCAGGCATGCGCAGGTATTACACACTATATACTACCCTTCTTCTTCTTCCTGTCCCTATCCCACGCTTTGTGGGGTTCGCACACCATGCTTTCTTCTTTCACTACCCGCTTTTAGTACCAGTACCCGTAGTACAAGATTTTACGTCTCACCAAACCAAACCAAATTCGAGAGTCGAAATACTTCCGCGTTACAGTAAACTGGATCTTAAATGTCTTGTTTTAAAGCTCAAGTTTGTCTACACTTCTACAGCCAGCGCTCCAAGCGGAAACATTGCGAAATTAAAATCAGTGGCATTGAATATTTGACTTCAATTCAAGGCTGTTTAGGTCCATTTTACTGTAACGCGGAAGTATTTCGACTCTCGAATTTGGTTTCGTTTGGTGAGACGCAGATACTTTATACCAGAACTTTAACCCATTAAAGTGTATTTATTATCTATGCATTGAAATATGGTCAAATCTAAAACATTTGATATAATTTCAGAAGAATTCTTTTTCTTATGCCTCTGAAAAACTACCGTCAATAACTTATAGTCCGTACAAAATGACATTAGACACAAAGTTAAAATGGCGCGTGAGAAGTCTTTTTTTACGCATTATACCTCACTTGAATAAACAATTTTTTAAATTGAACAAACGAAGCAATAATTTCGACCATTTACATATGTCCCGTATGGTCTAGTGGCTAGGATACCTGGCTTTCACCCAGGAGGCTCGGGTTCGATTCCCGGTACGGGAAAAGTTACTTTTACAATTTTTTCATTTTTGTAAAAAATATTTTCTAATTTTTTTGTTGTTTTTTTTTAGTTTTTGAAATAAAATTTAAGACGCAATCTGGTATTTTTTTTCCGACGAAATAACATTTAAGTGCCATTTCGCCGAAAATGACCTCCAAACAGAACAGCTATTTAGATAGAATAGAATATATGAATAGCTCTATTTTTTGTTTGTTTGATGTAACCACAAATTCACGGTTTTTAGATTTTCCCCCCACATGCCAGCTATAATATCTACCTACCTGCCAAATTTCATGATTCTAGGTCAACGGGAAGTACCCTGTAGGTTTCTTGACAGACCGACAGACAACAAAGTGATCCTATAAGGGTTCCGTTTTGAGGTACGGAACCCTAAAAAGCTACGAAGTGGACAGATAATCACTTGTCTGTATAAGAGATGTCTACCAGAGACACTCGGCAGTGGGCACTGCAGTGGGAGAGGGTGTGTTGTGAAGGAGGAAGACTTGGTACAATGTATGCTTCCGGCAGCAGGTCGGCGCGAACGGACAAGGCGTCCGCGCCGACGTCAGCAGCGCGCAGGCCGAGGTGTCGCTGCTGCCCAACACCAACCTCGCCGCCAAGCTGCCCGCCGTGCAGCACCAGCCGCCGCGCTATTGCAGCGTCAAGCACCATCTGCTGAAGCCGCCCGTCGTCATGCAGGCGCAAGGTGACTACCACGTCGCGCGTCGATGTACCTGCGCAGAAATCTTATTTTTGTGCGAAAATGGCTCCGATTCTCTAGTCTCTCTCTAAACTAAATTTAGAGTATCTGCATCCTTTTCTTTTTACTAATGCTAAAAAAGGAACGGAACATGACATTTAAAGACTCTAAATTTTAGTGCACAATACAAATTTAAACAGTAGGTTCGCGAGTGCGTGCTAAAATCACGGGTTAAAACCCGTGATTTTAGCACGCACTCGCGAACAAGACGCGAATTATTTACCATTTAATTTTTAGATGGTAAACCATCTAAAAATTAAATTTAGAAATGTCAAACTGCTTCTGTCCTTTTCAAATTACAATAGTAAGAAGAGGGTGCGAATACTCTAAAATTAGGTTGTGCTTAGAATCGGTGCCAGTAGCCGGCAAGAAATATTGTATATCAATATTTTTTTACAATTTTTATTATAGTATTTTTACCTACACTTAGGAAATTACCAAATAATTTTAAATACATATCAAAAATTGCGTAACCGGCAGGAATCGAACCTGCATCTTCTGCATATCACTAATTTCGTCACTGGCAGTAAGCGAAACCGTGGCCGAGTGGTCAAGGCGTCGGGCGCGAACCTAGAAGATGCAGGTTCGATTCCTGCCGGTTACGCAATTTTTGATATGTATTATCAACATTTAGAATGAAATTTCGGTTTTGTAAAGCGTTATTTTTTTAATTTATAGACTAGCGCTTGGCTGCAATCAGACCTCTAATAGATATGAATGACGTTGTCTCTGTTATTCATACCTCTGTATGGTTTTGTCGGTCTCAA
The DNA here is from genome assembly GCF_902806685.2 of Maniola hyperantus. NCBI lineage: Eukaryota > Metazoa > Arthropoda > Insecta > Lepidoptera > Nymphalidae > Maniola > Maniola hyperantus. The sequence goes on along the minus strand of NC_048544.1, from coordinate 223,993 downwards.
CGACAGAGACAACGCTCTACGAAATCGCTATCTCTTTATAAAGGTGGATGTACAATATTTCCTGCCAGGTACTGTAATATATTTTAATGATTCTTTCATATATTAGTTATATTTCACTAGCTTATGCTCGCGACTTCGTCCGCGTGGACTACACAAATTTCAAACCCCTATTTTCACCCCCTTAGGGGTCGAATTTTCAGAAATCCTTTCTTAGCGGATGCCTACGTCATAATAGCTATCTGCATGCCAAATTTCAGCCCGATCCGTCCAGTAGTAGGTAGTTTGACCTGTGCGCTGATTGATCAGTCAGTCAGTCAGTCAGTCAGTCACCTTTTCCTTTTATATATTTAGATTCATCAAAAATAATGGCATGTTCTCCATGGCTGCAGGCTCGTCGTTCGGGCGGCGCGCGTCGGACGGCGGCGCGCACGTGCGGCGCTCCGAGCCCGCGTGCTGCGGCTCCGCGCCCTCGCACCACGTGAGTCCTTGCTCCACTCATACCACAGACCCAGCAACCCAGCAACCCAGCAACCCAGCAACCCAGCCACCTCACAGAGACAAGACGAACATCATGTGTAATGCTCATGTCCCGCCCCACCCACTCATTGATGAGAGTGTATTTATTGCTCACAACAAAATGTCTTGTAGATTGCTAGCCATTGTCCACAGCTGGACATAGGTTTATTGTAGGGACTTCCACACGCCACGGTCTTACGCCGCCGCCATCCAGTGGCTCTCGCAGACTCGTTTGATGTCTTCTGTCCACTTAGTGGGAGGTCGTCCAACGCTACGTTCTCCGATGTGAGGTCGCCCGTTCGGTGCTTGTTCGGTGGCTGTTTCCCGGGGCGCCTCCTTGACTCCTTACAAGGTGTTGTTGTCCTTGTCTACCTTGTCCCTATGTTGTCACTCTGGGGCTTGGCATGTCAGTGAACAGACTATATATCAAGGGTTCTCCGGACAGGTGTCGGACAGCGGCACGCCGACGCGCGCGGAGCCGGCGCAGCAGACGGAGGAGCAGACCAACGACACCAGCTACAACACCAACCTGTGCAGGTAACTAACTACCCTCAACAACGACTACAACTATCTATGACATTTTTTTTTTTTTTTTTATTCAGATACAAGTTAGCCCTTGACTGCAATCTCACCTGGTGGTAAGTGATGCAGTCTAAGTTGATAGCGGGCTAACCTGGAAGGGGTATGGCAGTTTTTATTAAACCCATACCCCTTTGGTTTCTACACGGCATCGTACCGGAACGCTAAATCGCTTGGCGGCACGGCTTTGCCGGTAGGGTGGTAACTAGCCACGGCCGAAGCCTCCCACCAGACCAGACCAGAAATTTAGAAATTATAAAATTCCAAACCCCTGCCAGGAATCGAACCCCACTATTAAGACCACAGCGCTCACCACTGCGCCAGGGAGGTCGTCAAACATTGTAACATATTTTCTAGTGGAGTGAAACTTTACGCAGAATCACCATCAACCCATCTCACTCACTTCACAGCGCGCGACTTCTCTCTGAATTTCCATAGTCCACGCTGGCCAAGTGCGGATTGGCAGACTTCACACACCTCTGAGAATATTATGGAGAACTCTCAGGCGTACTGGATTTCTCACGATGTTTTTGTTCACCGCTTTAGCGGTTAAACAAATTAAAAATTAAATTAAAATTCAAAGTCAAATGGTTTATTCAAAATAGATAATAAATTACACTTTTTGATGGCCGGTTGTTGCATTTGTAAGACGATCATATAGTGGTAATTTTTACGCGAGTATAATTAGAGCAACATAGCACATAGCTAAAGTATAACTAGAGCAACATAGCACATAGCTAAAGTAAAACTAGAGCAACGGCAAATTAAAGCTTTAGCTAGTGACATGTAATTGTTTGTCTTTAAACTGGCACCAGAATGCCAGACATTATTTCCTTGTTCTTTCAAAACCTTACGCACAATATGGTCGAAATTTGAATGTATATTATAATTTATTATATAAAATGGCAGGTACATGTTGAACCGCGGCAGCAGCAAACGGCACACGATGGCGACGCCGGAGGACGCGGCCAGCGTGTCGTCCGTCTGCGCGCCCACCACCATGGTACGTAACTGATATAATGGCAGGTACATGTTGAACCGCGGCAGCAGCAAACGGCACACGATGGCGACGCCGGAGGACGCGGCCAGCGTGTCGTCCGTCTGCGCGCCCACCACCATGGTACGTAACTGATATAATGGCAGGTACATGTTGAACCGCGGCAGCAGCAAACGGCACACGATGGCGACGCCGGAGGACGCGGCCAGCGTGTCGTCCGTCTGCGCGCCCACCACCATGGTACGTAACTGATATAATGGCAGGTACATGTTGAACCGCGGCAGCAGCAAACGGCACACGATGGCGACGCCGGAGGACGCGGCCAGCGTGTCGTCCGTCTGCGCGCCCACCACCATGGTACGTAACTGATATAATGGCAGGTACATGTTGAACCGCGGCAGCAGCAAACGGCACACGATGGCGACGCCGGAGGACGCGGCCAGCGTGTCGTCCGTCTGCGCGCCCACCACCATGGTACGTAACTGATATAATGGCAGGTACATGTTGAACCGCGGCAGCAGCAAACGGCACACGATGGCGACGCCGGAGGACGCGGCCAGCGTGTCGTCCGTCTGCGCGCCCACCACCATGGTACGTAACTGATATAATGGCAGGTACATGTTGAACCGCGGCAGCAGCAAACGGCACACGATGGCGACGCCGGAGGACGCGGCCAGCGTGTCGTCCGTCTGCGCGCCCACCACCATGGTACGTAACTGATATAATGGCAGGTACATGTTGAACCGCGGCAGCAGCAAACGGCACACGATGGCGACGCCGGAGGACGCGGCCAGCGTGTCGTCCGTCTGCGCGCCCACCACCATGGTACGTAACTGATATAATGGCAGGTACATGTTGAACCGCGGCAGCAGCAAACGGCACACGATGGCGACGCCGGAGGACGCGGCCAGCGTGTCGTCCGTCTGCGCGCCCACCACCATGGTACGTAACTGATATAATGGCAGGTACATGTTGAACCGCGGCAGCAGCAAACGGCACACGATGGCGACGCCGGAGGACGCGGCCAGCGTGTCGTCCGTCTGCGCGCCCACCACCATGGTACGTAACTGATATAATGGCAGGTACATGTTGAACCGCGGCAGCAGCAAACGGCACACGATGGCGACGCCGGAGGACGCGGCCAGCGTGTCGTCCGTCTGCGCGCCCACCACCATGGTACGTAACTGATATAATGGCAGGTACATGTTGAACCGCGGCAGCAGCAAACGGCACACGATGGCGACGCCGGAGGACGCGGCCAGCGTGTCGTCCGTCTGCGCGCCCACCACCATGGTACGTAACTGATATAATGGCAGGTACATGTTGAACCGCGGCAGCAGCAAACGGCACACGATGGCGACGCCGGAGGACGCGGCCAGCGTGTCGTCCGTCTGCGCGCCCACCACCATGGTACGTAACTGATATAATGGCAGGTACATGTTGAACCGCGGCAGCAGCAAACGGCACACGATGGCGACGCCGGAGGACGCGGCCAGCGTGTCGTCCGTCTGCGCGCCCACCACCATGGTACGTAACTGATATAATGGCAGGTACATGTTGAACCGCGGCAGCAGCAAACGGCACACGATGGCGACGCCGGAGGACGCGGCCAGCGTGTCGTCCGTCTGCGCGCCCACCACCATGGTACGTAACTGATATAATGGCAGGTACATGTTGAACCGCGGCAGCAGCAAACGGCACACGATGGCGACGCCGGAGGACGCGGCCAGCGTGTCGTCCGTCTGCGCGCCCACCACCATGGTACGTAACTGATATAATGGCAGGTACATGTTGAACCGCGGCAGCAGCAAACGGCACACGATGGCGACGCCGGAGGACGCGGCCAGCGTGTCGTCCGTCTGCGCGCCCACCACCATGGTACGTAACTGATATAATGGCAGGTACATGTTGAACCGCGGCAGCAGCAAACGGCACACGATGGCGACGCCGGAGGACGCGGCCAGCGTGTCGTCCGTCTGCGCGCCCACCACCATGGTACGTAACTGATATAATGGCAGGTACATGTTGAACCGCGGCAGCAGCAAACGGCACACGATGGCGACGCCGGAGGACGCGGCCAGCGTGTCGTCCGTCTGCGCGCCCACCACCATGGTACGTAACTGATATAATGGCAGGTACATGTTGAACCGCGGCAGCAGCAAACGGCACACGATGGCGACGCCGGAGGACGCGGCCAGCGTGTCGTCCGTCTGCGCGCCCACCACCATGGTACGTAACTGATATAATGGCAGGTACATGTTGAACCGCGGCAGCAGCAAACGGCACACGATGGCGACGCCGGAGGACGCGGCCAGCGTGTCGTCCGTCTGCGCGCCCACCACCATGGTACGTAACTGATATAATGGCAGGTACATGTTGAACCGCGGCAGCAGCAAACGGCACACGATGGCGACGCCGGAGGACGCGGCCAGCGTGTCGTCCGTCTGCGCGCCCACCACCATGGTACGTAACTGATATAATGGCAGGTACATGTTGAACCGCGGCAGCAGCAAACGGCACACGATGGCGACGCCGGAGGACGCGGCCAGCGTGTCGTCCGTCTGCGCGCCCACCACCATGGTACGTAACTGATATAATGGCAGGTACATGTTGAACCGCGGCAGCAGCAAACGGCACACGATGGCGACGCCGGAGGACGCGGCCAGCGTGTCGTCCGTCTGCGCGCCCACCACCATGGTACGTAACTGATATAATGGCAGGTACATGTTGAACCGCGGCAGCAGCAAACGGCACACGATGGCGACGCCGGAGGACGCGGCCAGCGTGTCGTCCGTCTGCGCGCCCACCACCATGGTACGTAACTGATATAATGGCAGGTACATGTTGAACCGCGGCAGCAGCAAACGGCACACGATGGCGACGCCGGAGGACGCGGCCAGCGTGTCGTCCGTCTGCGCGCCCACCACCATGGTACGTAACTGATATAATGGCAGGTACATGTTGAACCGCGGCAGCAGCAAACGGCACACGATGGCGACGCCGGAGGACGCGGCCAGCGTGTCGTCCGTCTGCGCGCCCACCACCATGGTACGTAACTGATATAATGGCAGGTACATGTTGAACCGCGGCAGCAGCAAACGGCACACGATGGCGACGCCGGAGGACGCGGCCAGCGTGTCGTCCGTCTGCGCGCCCACCACCATGGTACGTAACTGATATAATGGCAGGTACATGTTGAACCGCGGCAGCAGCAAACGGCACACGATGGCGACGCCGGAGGACGCGGCCAGCGTGTCGTCCGTCTGCGCGCCCACCACCATGGTACGTAACTGATATAATGGCAGGTACATGTTGAACCGCGGCAGCAGCAAACGGCACACGATGGCGACGCCGGAGGACGCGGCCAGCGTGTCGTCCGTCTGCGCGCCCACCACCATGGTACGTAACTGATATAATGGCAGGTACATGTTGAACCGCGGCAGCAGCAAACGGCACACGATGGCGACGCCGGAGGACGCGGCCAGCGTGTCGTCCGTCTGCGCGCCCACCACCATGGTACGTAACTGATATAATGGCAGGTACATGTTGAACCGCGGCAGCAGCAAACGGCACACGATGGCGACGCCGGAGGACGCGGCCAGCGTGTCGTCCGTCTGCGCGCCCACCACCATGGTACGTAACTGATATAATGGCAGGTACATGTTGAACCGCGGCAGCAGCAAACGGCACACGATGGCGACGCCGGAGGACGCGGCCAGCGTGTCGTCCGTCTGCGCGCCCACCACCATGGTACTGAGCTGCTAAAGCTGACTATATAAACATATTATATTAGTTCTACGGTAAACTTACAACAGTTAGCTGTTCATTTTAGGAATTTTATAGAATTTAATTTTATTAGAAATTTTCCAGGGTTCCGTACGTGAAGGTTGCCTATTATTAAGTCTCCGCTGTCCGTCCGTCCGTCTGTCAGCGGATACAGATAGAACTGTAATAGCTAAAAAATAATTATAGTTGAAATATTCACCGAATGTATTTCTATTGTCACTGTATAAGAACAAATAATAAAATGAACAAATGAAAATCTAACAAAACCAAAATCTGTCATATCTTGTACGATGGTGCAGGACGACTCAGGTTGTGCGAGTTCGACTCACACTTGACTCATTTTTAATGTCATCAAAAATGTTGTGTTCAGGCCAGCAGTTCACCATCCTCGTCAGCCAACCTGCGCGTGCGCAGGACCGGCCTGCTCACCGTCACCGAGCGCCCGCCAGGTAACACGCACACGCACACACACACACACGCATGATCTTACACACACGTACGCACAAACACTAGTTCATGAAGTATTGCCATATTTAATACTCAAATCAAATCAAATCAATCTTTATTTGCTCAAATGCCAGCTGATGCGCCAAAATAAGCTGGGTTCCCGCGCAGATACATGCTTTACGAGCAAGTTTTATAAGCAATGCTCGACGTAGCGGGCACATAATCCGATTTGCTCGAATAAACATCGAGCATGTATGCACGTGGAGATCTAGCATTACAAATTACAGGTGCTCGATTGCGTTAAAACGACAGCTACAATGTCACGATCGCAATCACCTCTGATTGGTTTACGATCGCTCAATATTGGCTACAATGCATTGTTGCAACATACCACAAATTCAGCCAATCACAACAATTGAGATTGTAATATTGATTGATGCAGTTTTCCGCAATCGACCAGCTGATGATAAAAAGTTACTTGCATCGCTATTTAGTATTTTTGTGTTATAAATAGTTTGTAATGCTTTTGTAAAGTTTTTTTAAATTAAATATATTGTGTGTTGTAATTAGATTAATTGTTGTATTAATTTTTTACGAAATTTTGCATACTTTAAAAGTCATTATTGCTAGATTTGATGCTTATTACTGTTTTTTTATATTTTTTAAATGTGGGTACTTACCATTTTTGACATAGTCAGATAATCGCAGAAGATTAATAAGAAAGGGCTTTGAAGAGGCCTGCCTAGTAGTCCGTCATTTTTTTTTCCAAAATAGCGGGCACACATATAACCCATATCAATCAATTAGCTGATATCAATACAAATAAGTATTGTGTAGATCTAACTTATTAGAACTATCACAAAGTCGTTAAGCAACTCATTCCCAAACTTGCTTATCATTTAAATAATCCTTTACATTGTAATAGGATTTTTCAATTAGTTTACGTTTTATGAAAACTTTGAACTTGTTGAGAGACATAGATTTTGATGTTAACATAAAAACAATATATAACTAATATTAACTATAAATAAAAAATGTAAACATTTATTTATTTATAGATTTTGATACAAGCTATTGATTAATATAGATTTTATGTGTGGCCGCTATTTTGAAAAATAAATGGCGGACATGTGGGCACTGGGCAGGTCAGACTCCATACTCAAATATTCAAACCCCTTTCAGCTTGAAGCTGTATTCGCTCAGATAGCTTGAAGGTACACGCTGAGACAGTAAATACCCACACACAGTACGCGGCCAAAAGTGATGAACATCGGCCTGTAGATGGAGACAGCTTTGTAGAGCACTGTCTCGGTCGTTGAAACCGACATAGCGTCATATGGGTATGAGTGACAGAGACAACGCTCTACAAAAATGAAATGTTGTTGTTGATGATGCCGATGTCCATCACTTTCGGCCGAGCACTGTAAGTACATTTAGTTGCAGTAGTGTGCATGTGGCATCGCTAACTCCTTTTGTTTCACCACCTTGTAGTCATTAGCCCCGAGCTGGTGATGGAGGTGGAGGCGCGCATGAAGCGCAACTACCTCCCGCCGTCCTTCGGCGGCTACCCCTACAGCCCCCCGCCCGCGCAGCCGCCGTCCAGCCAGGGCTCCATCACCGCCGGCACCCCCAACTACGCCAAGAACTGCATGAAGCCCGTGCTCGAGACCATTCCTCAGGGGAGCGTTATGGGTTCCGCGTCGCAAGCGGTGTCCCCCTACACGCCCGCCGCGGCCCAGTACTCGCCCACGCATGGGACCGTAGCGTCCCACTCCGGCTCCATCGTCAGCGGCATCCCCGTCTCCAACCAAGGCTCAGCTGGAGCCGACTCTAGCAGCAACACACAAAACTCTGGCACACCCAATCAGACCTATCAGATGCAGGGATCCATAATGACCGGAACTCCTATACAGAACCAATCGATGATGTCAAACACTGTACAGAATCAGGGATCAATCATGTCCGGAACCCCGATGCAGAATCCAGGATCAATTTTGACCGGAAACCCAATGCAAAACCAAGGAGCATCTATTCAGAATCAGGGGTCTATTCTATCCGGTACTCCCATCCAAGCGCAGGGTTCCATTATGACCGGGACCTCGGTACAAAATCAAAATTTCAATGCCAGTACGGGGTCGATAGTTTCTGGAACGCCCATGTCTTCCCAGGGCTCGATCGTTTCGGGTACTCCTATGAGTGTGGACCCCAATACTTTCACCAATTTTGGGGTATACAACCCGGGTTACCAAAGTCCCAGTGGGTCGATTGTGGCGGGGACGCCGGTGGGCGGCAGTGGCTTCGGGGGCAGCCAGTACAGCCGCCAGCGCAAGTACTCGGGCCCGCAGCGGGTCAAGCTGCAAATGTTGGCCACTGTCCAGGAAATGGGTAATTGATTTTGATTTGTCTTCCGGTGGAGGGTACGGTATTTTAAGTTCAGGGATATATTGAAAATTGTTACAATGAAACTTAAAGTTATATTTATGATCAGGAGGTGGATCGCTCAATAAACTCAATCTTGATAAATACATAAAATATAATTTATTATTTTAACAGAAAGACATTACTTTTTCCAACGATAACGACAACTCCCAAGTGACAGAGTTACAAATATAGAACGCTATTTTATTCTTTCTTTACTTTAGATGTAATGAGTTTACATACAAGTATATCACGTTCTAATACGCGCCCTTAAACCATTACATCGCAAACAACATAGTGTGCCCGTAACTTATTACAGTGTAATATAAACACGCCCTTACATCGCGCCCTTAACCTATTACATTGTAATATAAACACGCCTTTACAATTTTCTATCAATCAATAAGATTAAATAAAACTCTCGAAAATATTTGATTATAAAAATAAAATAACTATAAACTAGTTCTACGGCAAACACACAATATTCCTATTAGGTATATTATGCCCTATGCCCCCTTAATCAAATATCTTCTTCAGACATAATTCTGATAAAAATGTTTCATTTTAGGACCATGTAAACTTTTTGTTAAAATATCTGCAATGGCATGACATATACAATTATTTACATCTGGTTGCTTACGTGATCTAAGGTTATAACGTGGTTCAACCCTTTCCACAACGTTTTTGGTCTCGTCTTGAATATCAAACATTTCTTCATTGTTTTCAGTATCATTGTTATTATCAACTGTCTTAACAATGGTATCAACTTTATCGTCTTTATTATCATCCTCTTTAGGATTCTCTTTTGGCACAGACTCTTTTTGTCCCTCGTCCAGATATATAGGAACAACTGTGTCCTTTGTTACTATATTATCGTTATCACCAGGAAAAGTATTCTCTAAAAATTTAACATCTCTATATACATGAACGGTTCTCGTCTTTGGATCCATCAACCGATAACCTTTAGTGTTATTAGGATATCCAACAAAAATCGTAGGTACTGTTTTACTGTCCAATTTTTGTCTCTTTTGTTTCGGTATCAATCCGTAAGCTAAACAACCGAACACCTTAAGATGACTTAGATCAACTTTCTTTCCTGTCCATAACTCCTCCGGAACACTATCTGTTACAGCCTTAGTAGGACTTCTATTTTTTAAATATACAACAGTATTTACAGCTTCCGCCCAATACTTCTTATTTAAATTAGCTTCGCATAATAATGCTCTTGCCTTTTCTATAATCGACCTATTTGCCCTCTCAGCAACACCATTTTGCTCAGGTGTGTACAGGACCGTCGTCTGGTGCTTAATACCTTCAGACTTTAAAAATTTATCAAATAATCGATTACAGTACTCAGACCCATTGTCAGTCCTCAAACATTTAATTGATTTGTTCATCTCTTTCTCTACTTCCGCCTTATATTCGCGAAATTTCTCAAAAGTTTGACTTTTATTCTGCAGAAAATATACATGTGTTTTCCGAGTAAAGTCATCGATAAACAGTAACATGTATCTCGAACCACTGAACGACGGCTCTTCCATCGGACCGCAAATATCGCTATGCACTATTTCCAAGATATCCCGTGCTCTAGTACCTTTGTTCTTAAAAGGACTCTTACACGTCTTACCTTCAATGCATGGGATACATGGTTCTATCAAATCATTTTGTTTAAATTCAATTCCATTCACTAGGTTTTTTAACTTATCCATATATTTTTTACTCAAATGTGCTAACCTTCTATGCCAAAGATTCGATAAATTTTGACTTGACAATGTCACGTTCAATGACAAGTTTTGATTTTCTTTTAATTCGAAAATTCCACCAACATCCTGACATTTGACAATTTGTTTATCCTCTTTCGTTATGATACAACCTTTTTTGTTAAAATTCACAACATAATCTTTTTCAGCTAGCTTGCTCACAGAGATTAAATTCATGGACAATTCAGGAACATGCAAAACATTATCCAATGCAAGTTCTGTATTTGCATTAATCTTTACATTAGCACTCCCTTTACCTTGGATTGATAATTCTTCCCCATTTGCCACTCTTATTTTCTTATCCGCCTGCTTTTGATAATTGGATAAATTATTTACATCGTGGGTCATATGGTGTGAACATCCACTGTCAATGTACCAACTCTTCGTCTTAAATGGCTTCTTGTCTACTGTAGTCATGCAAATCGACGCAAAATTATTTACAGTTCTAATTTGCTTCTTTTCATTGCATTCTGATGCTTTATGGCCTGGTTCATGACACTTAAAACATTTAAAAACTTTCGACTTATTTACCTTCGAACACCTATTCGATTTCGATTTTTGGGAAATCGTGCCCGATTTGTTCGCCATCAAAACATTCGACGATGTATTTCCACTTGACTCATCTCGTTGTCTATTCGCCTCTTGTATCAATTTAGTTTTAATTTGCTCAAGAGTCAGTTTTTGTCCACTGTTGTCTACAGCCATTATAAGGGGATTATATACTTCACTCAACCCGCTCAGCATAATAGACACTATCCAGTCATCATCAATTGGAGCATCGATATCATTCAACTGATTAGACAAAAACATTATTTCCGAGATGTACTTCTCCATAGACTCGAAGTTCTCAAGTTTACATTGCCAGAGTTTCCGTTGTAACGTAATACGTCTTCCCCATCCCTTGTCTTCATAAGCTTTACATAGGCAATCCCAGACCTCTTTTGCAGTCCTTGCTCTATAAACATGCGTGAAGCAATCGGGTTCAAGTAAAAGACAAAGTGTTGCTCTTACTTTTGTGTCCACTTCTATCAGGTTTTCTTTCGTTTGTGTACTCGCTTGACCTTCATTCGCTACGACCCACCACCAGCCTTTCAATTCAAGATAGTTCTTTACCTTAAATTTCCAATAGGCAAAGTTTTCTGAGCCTCGCAACTTTTCTATGTGGCCGCACAAACCTGAATTAGACTCATGTCTTTCTACCATGATTGAATTTTCAGAGCTTCTAGTTTTAGATGTGAAGGCCCATAACCTATTTATGATCAGGAGGTGGATCGCTCAATAAACTCAATCTTGATAAATACATAAAATATAATTTATTATTTTAACAGAAAGACATTACTTTTTCCAACGATAACGACAACTCCCAAGTGACAGAGTTACAAATATAGAACGCTATTTTATTCTTTCTTTACTTTAGATGTAATGAGTTTACATACAAGTATATCACGTTCTAATAAGTTAGCCTTATATTACTGTACAATTCATGCCCGCCAAGAATACTGGCTGCATTTCCGCGCTGGACAGCCAGGCTGATTCTCTGCGCAAAAAATGAGCCAGCCCTTCTGTCACCAGATGAAGTTACCGCCGGCGGTGAACTGTCTCCAAATACTATGGAGTTTCTTGAAATGGATTTAATTGTTGCAAAGGTAAAATTCAGGTTACAAAAAATTTTGTTTTCGCATTTTTGTTTGCTTGTAGTTGTGTTTGTGTTTGCACGATTGTGTATGTATGTATGTGTGTGTGTGTGTGTGTGTGTGTGTTTATAAAGAAGCTTGAGATTTGTTTGTAGTTGTGTGAAAAGTAGTAAGTAGTTCTTAAAGTAATTATCACAAATTAGAAAAACATAATTTTAGTTTGGTGTAGTGCTCTAGTGTCTCGCGCCGATCACGCGCTGCACTGCCGTCATCCGAGCTCTATCCGTCATCCGTGACAATACCGGCGATATCTACGACATCTACCCAGTGGCGTGCATAGGGTTTAAAGCCAGGGTAAGCAGTAGTTAAGCCAGTCAAAGAACAATGAGCATTGAGCAATTTCAACCCAGTTAACTATTTCTTGGGTGAGCAGCGCTTTTATGCCTCTATGAGTTGCACGCCACTGCATCTACCATACAAAACAAAAAGGAACGTATTATCTCGGACTGACCGGAATGAGTGCGTAACCGCCGTTAGTGCCGTCAATGTGTCGAACGGCGTCACTGAAACGTCTATTGAAACAAGATAGTGTGGGATCATTCTTTATCCACATATTCACAACCATTACTATGAAGTCTCACAGTCACACTGCAATCTGAAATTACACCAATCGAATTATTGAAAATTGACGTTATTCAATAATTTGATTGGTGGAACCCATATCAGATAGGGCTTACTGTCACATGATCAGAGAAATATAGTTATTGCTGTGACGCGTCCCTTCGCGAGTCGCGTAAGGCCAACCGCACTTTGGGCGCGTTTCCGTACGAGTTTGACTCGTATGGACACGTACAAAACTACAAACAGTCTAACCTTCCACGTAATTACAGGGAGCGCACAAGACGGGTGTCAATACGATAACGTATCCAAAATGCGGCCGGCCTAGAGAGATAACAAATAATAGTTTACGTGTTAGAAAGAGTGACGCCGCGCTGTGCGAGCTGAATTGCACTTTATTGCGTCGTCACAAGAGTTGCTATTTATGCAAATGTCTTTGTAGAGTGAGCCTTCTTGTACATCGAAGGTACTATTAAGTATTGAGGGGCAACACTTTGCGTAAGTTGCACTGTGAGACGTGATAGTATTGGTTGTATACGTCCCGCAAATTGCTAATACGCGTGGCTGCCATTTTAGTGACGTCAGCACTAGACTGAAGTTTCGAGCTTATGGTATATTTTTACTTAAATATACGTCAAATGTCGTCATTTCGATGTTAATGAGACAGGGTTCCAGCGCAATAGCAACTAGCGGGACTTGCTCCTACGTAGAGAGCTAATATAGTAATTGGTATGACAGCCCGGGAGCACGCGGAGCGCTACTCGCCGGTGCGGCGCGCGGAGCTGAGCCCGCCGCGCGCCGCGCACGACCTGGCCTCCGCGCGCCTCGAGTACCAGCAGCTGCAGGTGGGTGCCATTGCGATCGTAGTGTTGTGAGGTAAGGGATGCCGTATCCACTGGGGATGTACGGGAGCGATGTGCAGGCTCGACCGTGCCAAAGGGAGATCTCCCACCGAGCGGGTGGTTGTGCTCGGTAGCGCCAGCCGGGCCGACGACGGTTGTATCTTGAAACTGCTATATATAGTCCAGATTGCAGAAAACTCCCTTAGTGCGAGTACTGTCGGCGATACATTTGTTCGGGACTACGTCATGAAAATGTTATCGATTGAATAGCGCCATCTAGTTGTATTTATGGCAACCGCCACAGGGATAAAATATATTCGAAGGATAAATACTCGGAATTAGAAATTGAAAAATACTTGTTTTACCCATTTTATCGGATATGTACTCAAAATGGTGGATAAGAATAACGTTTTGTTTAGTGGGCTATAAAGGCAATTGCGTGTGTTTCAGCGCGGGCTGGAGCGGCGCGGCGCGGCGGCGGGCGGCGCCTCCCCGCCGCACCCCGCGCACCCCGCGCACACGCCCGCCGCCTCCGTGCCAGGTACCCTACAATACTACCTACTACCTACTATATATTATAGTATTTAATATTTAGTACTATTGTAAATTGCAGTGTTTTTTTTTTTTTTTTTTCATATTTGTATTTTTAGCTTTAAGTTAACTGGTAATCCCGCACTTGCAAACTTTTAAAATGCACGCCGGTTTGCCAGTAATTGGGTGTACACTCTAAATTTTTTCTCTGTGAATTGTAATTGTTATTTTATAATATGTGTACTATCTGTTGGCAAACCAATAAAATAAAATAAAATAAAAATAAAAATATAGTCCTTACAAAATGACTCCTCACGCGCCATTCTAACTCTATGGGTCAACTGTCATGTCATGTTTACCTTTAAAATCTAAATATATAAAAGGAAAAGGTGACTGACTGACTGACTGATCTATCAACGCACAGCTCGAAACTACTGGATGGATTGAGATGTGGCATGCAGATAGCTATGATGACGTAGGCATCCACTAAGAACCCATTTTTGAAAATTCAACCCCTAAGGGGGGTGAAATAGGGGTTTGAAATTTGTTTAGGCCATAAGCTAGTAAGGACTAAAGTCGTACCACAAAGTCAGTCATTGTTTACGCATTGTAGCTCGTGTACCGCTTTTTACTTTATAATTCAAAAATAGTACTCAGTACGTCTTATCACTAAAAGTCAAATAGAAAAAATTCTTGTAACAATTTTAGATATTTTACCAAAAATCGTAAATGTAGATCAAAATTGCTTCCCAGATGTCAGAAACATTTGACATAGTCTCATATTGAAGTGGTGACGTATAATAATCTGTTCCGTTCCCAGGGTCGCCCATCCACGCCGCGCCCGCGCTCGAGCTGGGCGCCGCGCCCGACCCCCACGCACAGGACCTGTCTCTGAAG
This sequence comes from Maniola hyperantus, assembly GCF_902806685.2. Classification (NCBI taxonomy): domain Eukaryota; kingdom Metazoa; phylum Arthropoda; class Insecta; order Lepidoptera; family Nymphalidae; genus Maniola; species Maniola hyperantus. Next base: position 208,968 of record NC_048544.1, on the reverse strand, counting down.
CTGGGCATCAACCTGAACACGTTGTACAGCGCGCACCTCTCGCAGGAGGTGCTCAAGTCGCTCCACTCGTACGGCAGCTTCGGCCTGCTGTCCGGCCACGCGTCGCCCGCCAGCCCCGGCTCGCCGCTGCACCAGATCACCGAGGGGCTCAGCTACCTGCACACCGGCTCCATCACGCGCGGCACCCCGCAGCCCGCCGCCACGCCGCTCGACCTGCGGAGCACCGTGGACATGGACACCGCCTACCCGCAGCTGCTCCCCATGGCGCACCCGCAGCTGCACGCGGTGGCGCACCGCTCGCTCAACAATTCCCCCATCTCCAACCCCGGCTCCCCGCTCGACATGATCCAGGAGGAGATCGGCAACGGCGACGCCAAGTTGTCCCTCCCGCCCACCTTCCCCTCCACGCATCCGCAGATCAGCTTGACGGACTGTCTCGGCTCCGAGATCACCCTAGTCGCGTCCTCCTCCGAGGACAGCGTCGACAGCCTGGAGAACTCCAAGTACCCTCTGCCCCAGTTCGTCATATCGGAGCCGTCGGACCTGGACGACCGACCCTCCATCACCAAAGGCATCGGAAGGAAAGTGAGCCAGGAGACGGAGCACGCGGAGCTCGTGGACAAGGACGCGGAGATGCCCTCGCCCAAGGAGAGCGTCGACGAGACCAGCAAGTACTTGTCCGAGGAGCTGGCGAGGCGAGGCAGCGACAAGTCGCTGGGCTTCAGCGACGACTCGCTGAGCAACGACTCGGCCAACGTGTCGCCCAACTGCGAGCAGAACGTGCAGTCCATCTACTCCAACATCGTGTCGGCCAGCTCGGGCTTCAGCGAGAACAGGGGCAGCTTCTCGGAGCACAGAGAGTCCTTCTCCTTTTCCGATCGCGGAAGCTTCTCCGAGAGGGGCGAGTACGGGAGGTCGTCGTTCTCGGAGCGGAGCGACTTCGGGAGGAGCAGCTTCTCGGACAAGGGGGAGACGCCGCGCTCGTCGTTCTCGGCGCAGGGCGCGCTGGGCGAGGTGAAGGAGTACTACGAGGACGTGCACATGCCGCGCGACAAGCTGGAGCCCTGCGGCGAGGAGAGCCGCGACATCGACCAGCTGCAGAGGTCCACCATGGACTTGCGGCTGACGGAGATCTGCAGGCCCGACGAGCGCAAGATCCCGATCCTGCTGAGCCCGCAGAAGGTCTCCTGCGTCCAGGAGTACTACGAGGTCGCGCTGTCCACCGTGTGCTCGCAGCTGGACTCCCATCGGATAGTGGAGCTGCTGAAGGAGACCATCAACACGAGGGTTCCGCCGCAGAACATCTTCGTGGAGACCGGCGACCAGGCGGGGCAGCACGACGACTCCGAAGCGCTCACGGGGTTCCTCAACCTGGAGTACTCCGGAGGGATTCAGATCGAGCTGGTGGTGTGCGAGGACAAGGCGAAGGAGAAGAAAGGCCTGAAGATGCGGCGGATATCCGGCGACCAGCGCGAGTACGGCAAGCTGTGCCAGCAGCTCATCACCAGCCTCACCGTGTAGCGGGGGGAGGGGGGAGGGGGGGTGAACGTGACTGCTTTCAAAAAGTAGCCCTGAGCCCGAGCCTGAAAGTCTCAAAAGTGTATTTCTATGAAATAAACAAAAGAATGGCCTCTGACCTCTGAAAAATTTCAACACACTTTAAATTTTTGGTTATTTTTGTGAAGATATTTTTTTCATTTAAAATAACTTTAAAAAGCAAGTTGTTTAAGTTTTAATTGTGAATATCTCAAGGTATTTACAATTTTAAAATTGATAGAAATTTTTCAAAGAGAGATTCCCGATTGTAATTATGTAAAGTCGTGTTGCGAATTCCATTCCTGGTTGTTGTAAACGAGAAACGACTCTGTTGTGAATTGTGTTTCGTGTGATAACTGATAACTGATAACTGATAACGGATAGATAATGACTTGGTGTACAAACATACATCTATTTAGTTACAATAAAGTCTCCATCTCTGTCAGACCGAGACGTGCGTTCTGTTAGATCGGAGATAGGGTCTGCGCACACTGGAGGACGGGATGGCAGTGGATTTTAAGTTTATTTATTGAATTTAATATGTATGCAATACAAAATCATTACCCCTATTATAAATGTGAAAGTGTGTTTGTTTGTTGGTTTGTTCTTCAATCACGTCGCAGCGGAGCAACGGATTGACATGATTTTTTGCACAGGTATAGTTTAAGACCTGGAGAGTGACATAGGCTTACCTTTCATCCTGGAAAATCAATAAGTTCCCACGGGATTTTTAAAAACCTAAATCAACGCAGACGAAGTCGCGGGCAACAGCTAGTAAGGTACATATTGCAAGGCTCGGTGTTCTCGGTGAGAAAACTGCTCCGAAGTCAATCACCTTATTTCGATTGGATACTTATTAGCTTCAATACGGTATTTGACAACTAGTGAAATCAGTAACATTGTATCAAACGGCAAAACGCGCGCTTTATATGCGAGATTCTATGAAATACTGGAATGTGACGTCACATCATAATGACGTGTTTTAATTTTTTGGTTTAATCGATAATTTTAAATGGTCATTACATTTGAAAGTAACAAAGGCGTGGATTTTACTTATTTTGGATGATCCTCTATTTAATAATCACTGAGAAATAATTTTTATTTTTCGTATCGCCTTCGTACCGCCTAACAGTCGATTCTTTTTCAGGATTTTTTTAAAATTTTTCTCTCCGTAAGAACCATCCTCGTACTTCAAGGAATAATATGAAAAAGGAATTAGCGAAATCGGTTCAGCTGTTCTCGAGATTTGCGATCAGCAACACATTCAGCGATTCATTTTTTTATAAAGAGATATAGGCAAATGCTCAATTGAAAATCCTCTGGCGTCCCGTCCTCCAGTGTGCGCAGGCCCCTAGTTATAAATTTGTATATAGTATTTTGTAAATTACAAAGTTTCCATATTTTGTCAGCTATAAATATATTGCAATATCCGACACCAGCTAGATAGTAATTATCGAATGAGAAGCAGGTGTCCATTGATATATTTGGTGGCAGTCCTACACGTGAGCATTCCGCCATATTGGCCGCGAGTGTTGGAGGAGGTGGAGGAGACAAGCCGTTAGCGGCAGAGAAGACATTGTTGACTTCGAGTTGTTACATATTTGTATATTATGTCGATATAAAATCTATAAAGAATTTATTTATTCCAAAATATTGTTTCAATCTTAATATTCCATTTTAGGGGTAGTTTAATATAAATCGTGTAAATATTTCTAGTTTTAAGTTCGGACTTTATTGATATTACATTTCAAATCGCGACGAATTAAGTCTGTATGGAACACGTTACACCTGAAATTTGTTTTATAAATGTGGACTGTTTAGGTGTTTGGTGTGACGACTCTCAGCTGTTGTATAGAGGAATGTGATACCAAACTCCACGGCATCGCAAGACTAACAGCCGTACTCAGAGTCGCTTAATCGTAAAGTTTAGTTAAAACGAGACAGCTATACATATATCTGTCTCGTTTTAACTCAATATTAAGTAACGATTAGCGACTCTGAGTACGGCGGTAAGCTAATTCTTGAACATAGTATCTAAAATCCCTCGTAAGGCCCGGTGTGCACCTAAGCAGAGTGAACAGTTGTGTACAGTCAACCAATCAGATGTTTAGTAGATCACGTTATCTATCATGAATCAGACTGGTGGACTGAACACATCTCTCCGTACCGCTTAGGTGGACACGGGGCCTAAAAGTAGCGAGTGATTTTGGGCTACAGCATAGTGTTGGTTGGTGTGTTTGGCACGCAGCACGCAGCACGCAGCACGCACGTGCGTAGGGTAGAACTTTTGCCATAAGTGTAGTTAGAGCCATGTTATTGAAGATTCAAATATCTTGTAAATAATATTTTAATAAACAATTCCGATTCCATAATGTTATCCAGTTATTTTTATTTTACCCCCCAGAAAATACAAAATGAAGAAGTTTGTCAGGTGACAGCTCTGTGGTGTGCTCATACACATCTATGGACAAGAACATGCATCGACCTTTAGAATGAGATTGATAGAAATTCCGGCTTTGTAGTTTGTAGTTTTAGCGTACACTTTGTATACACAGAAATCGTGCTCCAAGTTGAACACTGCGCCGTCGTTTGTCTTTCAGTCCCAAGGCCGTAGAATCCGTTCTAAGTTCAGTTCACCACCCCCTAACCCCATAAATACTGGATCACAAAACAAGTCAATCTAGGCTTGAGCAGATCCATAGACTAACAGCCGTACTCAGAGTCGCTAATCGTTACTTAAGATTGAGTTAAAACGAGACAGATTTATGTGAGAGATATAGCTGTCTTGTTTTAACTAAACTTAAGTAACAATTAAGCGACTCTGAGTAAGGCAGTTAGAATTAGGGCCTGCGCAGATGAGGGGCATGCTAGGGACTATTGTCCGCGGTGTTTCCGCCGTACAGCCCGTATTATGCTATGCAGTTCTTTTGTGACCCATTTTAGTCCATGGACAGAGTCCCTCGTCTGCGCAAACACACAAGTGCCCGGCTGAGGTCTAGTTCTTGCGCCATGCGCAGACTCCTCGTGTTCAGATTGGACTACTTGTTTTGCGCGCACTACAACTGCAACAGTTGAGGTATTTGAACCAAGTGAGTGACAAGAGTGAAGGGGCATTCTGTCGTCACACCTCGACGCAGTTTCTAATTAGGTGATTAGATTAGCTTTAGGTCGTCATAATGTGAAACTCTGCATCTAAAATAGATTCAGACGTTAGATTAGGTTAACATGTAAGGATTTTAGAATAAATTTAGAAAAATTCCATCTTCGTTTCCTTCAAAAATCCTTCCTTGCTGGCTGCCCCTTACGTAACTCGTTACCACACTAATGTATATAAATAGGTTCCTTTATTTTCAAGTTGATATCTATTTGGGATTCACATTACTAAAACGCTAGAAATTTTAATAATAATTTATTCATTTAAATATATACTCTATCATATAAATCTGTTACGTAATGTACATAGGAGTTAGTGAGGCGAGCCTCGCAAACCGATCCAATATTTTAAAATACAATACAATTAAAATAACATAATAAATTAATTTTTAATATTAATAATACAGCGATTTAACAATTTAGCAATAATTAATATCTTTGGCTAATTAAAGATTCATTTGTGGATGAAAGGATTGTGAGGTTTTCGTTCAATTGACTATTTATTTCTATTTCGTCAATTCATACCAACCCTGTTTAGGTTCATACAAATTGTCAAACCGCGATAATGTTATTAACAAACTCGAACGAGAACCTCGGTTATTATAATTATCAACAATGAATATTTATATATAAATTATTATTCGAAATAAATTGATATTATTATGATATCTAAGATGTACAAACTCTAGTTTCAATACTTTCTCGTATATCACAAAATATCAACAAAAAAAAAAACAAAACAATCACGCCGCAACAAAGTTTTTAACCTTTTTATATTAATATAGCAACACTGACTTACTCCGTCAAAAGCACGAACGCGTTTTATACTCTATGGTGAATGTTTCGCTTATATTATACTTGCAAATTTTTATAATAAAAATTATTGTTCCGTACTTCTGCAATATTTCAGGCAATTTTTTGATAATAAATAAAATAATGTTCTTTTAAAATATTTTTTTGGTACTTTACTTTCGACTTTCGAGGCAATGCAATATAGGGGTTCACACTTCACAGTGGTCACATATTCAATCGTCATTATTTTGTTGACAAGACTGATGAGATTGAATGTGTGAAGTGAACTCACTCCTCTTTGCCAATAATATAGTCCGTAAAAAATGACTCCTCACGCGCCATTTAAACTCTATGGGTCAACTGTCATGTCAAAAGTACATCTTTAAAATAAGGACTAAATTCGAAAAATTATGATTTTTGGAACATTTGACATGAAATTTAAAATGCCGCGTGAGGAGCTAAAATTTATGTATTTTTATTCCTTAGTTAGTAGTTCATGTTTTTGACAGACGAAGCACTCTATGGACGAATGTCGACGCCCGAAAGGCGTTTTTATTATATCACCTATTTTTAGATTCTTTCGTATTTTATACATTTTCTTCAAGGTCATAATTTTTGTTTGAATACATTAGGCTGCATGACGTGCGTCACGTATTAAGTCGGAGACAGACCTAGCGGAAAAACGCGTGCGGACAAAACGCCGCAGTGCTTCCGCGCGGAATTCCACTAGTTGTGCCTCTAGCCTTAACTTGACCTGTGTGCTTGTGTTCACGACGCGCCCCTTGTACTTACAAATATAGCTAACTATATATATATAATATGGTAACATTGATGTTAAATTAACAATCGTTTGAATGTCAGTCAAATAAAACATTTTATGAGATAGGATCACAGAACAAATAATATCTGAACTCAGAGCGTTTGTCCACTCATTCTTATTCGTAAAACGATTCGAAGTGGCCGTCATACAAAATATGTCAAAATACGAATGAGTGCACAAACGCTCTATTTACATTGCTATTACGTCATAACATACGGAAGGGCCTTGCACATGAGGTTGAGTCAAATTTTATTGAATGTTAGCAAGATTAGTGGTAATAGCTAATTATACAGACATATACATGTGACTGAGTTTAGTACTAATTTAATTTGCAGTTGTCATTGTGTTTAGTAAAATTGTACTCCATGATTTTCATAAAATTATATACCATACTAAATATTATGAGCACATATTTACATCGGCCACATTCAACATAATAAGTACTGGATGACGAACGATTGTTTGATATCAGTATGGACACTAGCTGTTGCTCCCGGCTTCGCCCGCGTGTATGTCGACTTCAAGGACTCTTTGATCAGTAGTAGCCTGAACAGTATTTAAATCTGACTAGTATATGTTTTGAAACTGTAAAAGTTTTGTTTCAACCGGCCCAGCAATTTCTTGCATGATGCAACAAAGCGAAAACGATTTCAAAATAAATGGCAACTCCTTTTTTGATAAAACTTTAGTTTAAAAACTATAACAAGTGTAGATGTCGAATCCACAGATACTTTTTATTGATCTTTTTACACAATTTATAGATTTCCTTTAAGCTCAGCAGTGATTTATTCTACAATAAACAAATTATTCAATTACCTTTCATATGTAAAATTAAACAATTTTATCTAAATAAATATATTAATATTCTATTTAAATAAACTATAGTAAAATATTTTACTATTACACACAAGTCTTGACTCCTCTCTCTCGGTGACAAACTTGTCCCATTATTTGACTTATTTTTTCATGTTTATATAAAACTAAAATATTGTTTATTGTAGAATAAAGAACGAATAGTCAGTGACACTGTTTGTTCCGGCGCTTCTTCTGCTTTTACCTTTGGATAAAACTGGCAACGTGTGACACAATTTTATATACTTACATGTTTTTTTCTATGTAAAATATAAATAGACGTAAGAACTAAAATTGTGATGGATGTCAGGTTTGTGTGAAAAGCCGCAATTTTCGAAAACGCAAATTATCCCTCATACACACATACAATGTGGATGATCCCTTAAGTATTTTGCCTGGAAAATGTCCATAGATTTTAAGGTTACCAGAATACAAAAAAAAAACCTATAGTCGGATTTTTTATTAAACAACACGTTTTGACATTAGCTAATGTCAAACTCAGTTGGCGATTTCCCCCCCCCCCCCCCCCCCCGTAGCACTGGAAACGTCAAAAAAAATTGTATAATCAAAAATTAGACTAGATAGATCAAAAATTAGATTAGATAGTAGATAACTTTGTATAAGGATCGAGTCATTACGCACGATCTATGGCGTTGAAATTTGCCTATTTGTTTTTCGCAAGGCATTTTGTGATGCTACATAGTCAGGACATGTTTTCGTAAACTACCCTCGTAATGTAAGGGTTCTACCCCCAAGCCGCCCCCGGCCCGTGCCAGCAGGTTAACTCTCAAAAATTACATGCTTCAAAGAGGTGTTTTAAAGTATCAAATAGTTAGTGCCATAGAATAAGAGCTCTATTTTTACGTTTATTTTTCAGCGTCGTATTTGTGGTCTATACTGTTTTTCTATGTTAGTGACTGCAAAGTTTCGCCACATTCTAAACACAGATGTCTGTTATTCCATAGACTTCTTCCGATTATTAGTTACAGGTTTGTTTTGCACCACTGTCAAAATAAGGAGTGTTATCAGGGTTCATGTTGTATGTGTAGTTTCTTTATTCCATCGTAAGTTCCAAATGCCTGGACAGGGTTGGATCTATGGCTGTTGAATCCTTACACCATCCCGATTGACACTGACTAGAGCCTAGAGTCTAGACGTCTAAAGCCGCCGAAGTGCTCGTCAGCCAGGCCGCCGGCTTTTACTTGTAATATATTTTCACTGTAGATAATTTCGATTGGTGTTAGTTAGTAGGGAGGCACAGTCCAGTGTAATATCACGCACAAGTTTCACTCGTCACTAGCACAACCCCAGGCACGTGTCCGTGACGTCACGCCAGTTGACCACCGTCGCGCGATCACTGACCACTGCCGCGCGGTCAAGTGACGGCGCAGTGCGGCCGTGCGACGGTCAGCGGACACCTTCGCAGCAGACCCACTTCACTTTCACTGGGTTCTGGAAATTACATGTTTTAGGTAAAAAGGAAGCAGTACAAAAATGTATGGCGAATAGGCCTAGTTTATGTATACAACAACATCAATAAATAAAATTATAAATATATGTATGTAACGGTGTATACTGTATCTATATAGATATTAGCGCGGGGCTTACGCACTTTTTGACATTTACGAGTGTACTTCAAAAAAAATTATTTCATAGATAAAAGTTTAACTCCAAACAAACTTCTATTATACGAGATCCTAATTATGAGAGTACTCACACAGCGAGCGCTACGCGCGCGGCACCAGCTCGTAGAACAGCACGTACGCCTCCGCCGACACCACGTCGCGCGGCGCGATCGTCGACACCCTGCAACAACAACTGATGTGAACTGTGCACCGTTATCCGCCACAATGCCCCTGGGACTACCGTACTTCAGATACTTTGCAACACGTGGCGCATTTCGCTTTTACCTGGAGTCATTATACTCGTGCCAGTCGCCAGTGTAGGGATGCTTGCAGTACGCCGTGTAGTGGCCCGAGTACGTCGTGCCTGCAACGTGACAAACATAACTTATAACGGACAGAGTCAAAATCAAATCACTGCGTACGCGCAGCTTATGTTCTAATAAAATATTTAAAAAATTGATTTAAAATTCCTTTAAGTGCTACTTGCAAATAATTTAAGCTTTTTCGGACGAAAGTAACGTTCGCGTTACCTCCATCCGTATTTAAAATGGCCGCCAAATAGAACAGCTGTTTTGAGGTCACCATATTTATCGAGGTGTTTTAAACAAGAAGTTAATATCATTGATCAAAATTGCAAATTTTGACAGATATCTTATAGCTAACATTTCGTTCAGAGTACGCTCACATGCCGCTCATTGCTGCCTGCATCAGCACCAAAATGGCGAAAATCAAGTTGCTTCAAAAACAGGTCGGCAAGCGCAAGTCTAGCGTACTTGTAACAGTAAAACCAGTTAAAAACCAAATATTTCAGAATATTTGAAGGCGTTACATACCTGAGTGGTTGCTGACCGCGTAGAGGTTATATGTTGCATGCGTGGGCGCGGCCGCGAACGGCGACATGTCCAGGCCGTTGAGTGGAAACTCCACCACCACCGACAGCTTCCCGCGGAACCGCTCCGTCGGAGAAAACCTGCAACGAGCCAAATTGTGTACAGTACCCAGCAGTAAATATTACACATCAAGCTTTAGAAAGACAATCGACAGCTATGGGTTCAGAGAATGTCGTTTACCATAATCTAATATGTAAAAAGCGGTTAACTACAAAAAGTACTTTTTCAGTTAACGACTTTTAAAAACTAAGACGGCAGTAATTACTACCGTTATTCCATTTATGTGTAAAGTTATTAGCTTGTATTAGCTTGTACGGGAGCAGTGTGATGTGTAACTGTAGGAACTTCCTCCGAGCTGGTGTCGTGCTCTTCTTGAATCTTGTACATATGTAGTCTTCTGGGTTTAAAACTTGGTCAGTGTGATTCAGGCTTCATAGTGATACTTGTGGTGCCATCTAGTGAGATCGTTGTGAGTAGTTCGTCTTAGATTCATATCGTGTCAGCCTGTGGCCACGAGGGAATATCGCACTTAGCTGTTACCGTTCATATAGGGCAATACACTCACCTCTTCAGATGCAGCACCAGCACCTGCGGGAACTTCTGCACCGTGAACCACTTGAGACACTTGCGCCGCACGCCGCACTTCGAGCACGTCTGAAACACAACACATAGCTCTGGTAATTCATAAGGAATGGTTGGACAGTTCCTGATAACTTCTGTTTTATTATTCACTATAGGCGTACTCTTGACCACGAGCACACCTGATATGAAGTGATGATGTAGCCTAAGATGGACGTGTTTGGCTAGAAGGTGCCTATTCACTCTTGTTTCGTGTAAAGATACTGGGATTATAATTCACAACTTTACTCACAACATTACCAACTTATTAAACACTAGCCCGCGCTTTCGTCCGCGTGGACTACACAAATTTCAAACCCTTATTTTACCCCCTTAGGGGTTCAATTTTCAAAAATTCCTTCTTAGCGGATGCCTACGTCATGAAAGCTATTTGCATGCCAAATTTCAGTCCGATCCGTCCAGTAGTTTCAACTGTGCGTTGATAGACAAGTCAGTCACCTTTTCCTTTTATATATTTAGAGATTTGGCAATGGCTGGTCAGTTATTTGGGCACATCACGCAGCGTGGGAAGCCTACAGAAGCTGATTGATACAGGCAACACTGAGGCTGAGATCTATAGAGTACTTTGACTTTTTTGAGGGCAGAGGGGTGAGGCCGCTCACCAACAACATGGTCTGACCAACTGAAGCAATGTGGCGTATGTGTTTGTGTATGAATAGTGTATGTGTGTATATGTACACGTACCGGTTTCTCATCGCCGTCGAGCTCCTCTTCTTTCACGAAGTGCTGCAAACATTGCTGCAGCTTGAGGTTGCCGGTGCGCGACGGAATCGGCAAGCTGTCAACGCGTTACAGCCATTATTCACCGTACACCAATACACTGTACATAAACTTGGTATTACTGTACACTGTATTTACAGTAATACCAAGCTCATGAACAGTCGAATTTGTTAAGAGATTACAAAGCTGCCTTAACAAAAAGCGGTATCACCGCACTGTAAGGTCTTTATTTTATTCTTTTGTTAGGTTTACCAGCAAAAACCTCGGTGGGCACCCTCAAGACATATTGGCAGGCTGCGACATTTCTTAGAAACATATCTGTGCCCTTCTAGCTTGTACGGGAGCGGTGTGCGGGCTCGACCGTACAAGGGAGATCTCCCACCGAGCGGTTGGCAGTGCTCGGTAACGCCAGCTGGGCCGACGAAACTTGAAACTTCTATATACAGTCCAGATTACAGAAAACTCCGTTAGTGCGAGTACTGTCGGCGGTACATTTGTTCGGGACTACGTCATGAAATGTTATCGATTGAATAGCGCCATCTAGTTGCGATTGTGGCAACCGCCACAAGCTTGATCCAGGGTACACACCTCAACTTTTCAGAGTTATGTGCGATTTAAGCAATCAAATATCACCTGCTTTAACTGTGAAGGAAAACATCGTGAGGAAACCTGCATGTCTGAGAGTTCTCCATAATGTGTGTAAAGTTTACCAATCGGCAGTTGGCCAGCTCACCTGAGGTCCCAGAAAGGGTCGAAGGTGACGCTGTCGTGGTGGCAGTACGTGCAGCGCAGCGTGGACTTGAGCTGGCCGATGAACGTGTCGCCCACGCGGCTGTCCTCCATGCGCACGTAGCGCGACCACGCCTCCGCCGCCTTGGCCGAGTCGCTGCACACCCACACTTCTTGTTACACACTATACACTTGTTCCATACGTTGCCCTTCCATTTTAGTTAGGGCTAATATACATTTTAGTTAGTATACATCATCCATCATACAAATCATACAAAGTACGCAAAAGTTCTACAATATTGACTTCGCCGTCAAATCGATTTGGAGGCTGGAAAGAAGAAAGAAAAGAAAAGACATTTTTGCCAAACCGGCACACACATCACATCTTACAACTAAGAGCTGGTTTTTCCATTATTATAAGAGGCTGCACTGTTAAGCTTCTCGATAACACGGACATCGCCTCGAAAACAAAAGTAATTTTTAAAATTGTTTGATTAGAACATAGAACATTAGAAAGCTGCATTACGAATTAAGTTGTGACAATTTGGTGAAAACATAACTAAAAAAAGATAGTCCGTCCGAAATGTTGGTGTTCCGGGGACATACGGGGAATTTTTAAAGGCACGTTGCAACATACAAATAACTCAGACAATGTTTAAAATGACAACTGTCAAAATTCCCAGGAATCAATATTACTACTCAGACTACAGTAAAACGAAGCTGTATTACCTGAGGCTGTCGTCGATCTCTGTGAGGATGGGCTTGGGCTTGACGGTGATGCGGTTCACGTCCTCGTGCAGGCCCTCCAGCAGGTAGCGCAGGAACTCCTGCAAGCAGTCAGCCGTACACTACTTATTCCATTACGATTTAGCCCTTGACTGCCATCTCTTCCAGGGTTGATCTTCAAAGGCAAAATAGCCAGAAAATAGACACCTGGCCGTCAAAGAAGGAAGAATTTCGAATGGATATAAAGAAGGTGGACCCGATATAAGTATCTCTCTTGAAACTCGGAAACTCGGAAAAGTTTTTTCCAGAGCTTCAGTTAGTCTTTGGCACCGCGCGATGTAGTGGGTGTCTGGGGTGGGTGGGGTGGGTGGGGTGTGTGGCATACCTGCGCGTCCTGCTGGCTGTAGCCCATGAAGCGCGGCGCGAACCGCTGCACCTGCGCCTTGAGCGCCGTGGTGTTGACGACGGAGTCCCGCTCGCCGCCGCGCCACAGCTCCTTCACCACGCTCGCGAACGCTGCAACACGCATGCTGCCTGCTGCCTTCACCGATCCAAGCGATAGCTCGTCGGTGGGTGTCGATCGATGCCATTGGCCATTGACAGCAAGGGAGAGGCTCTGGCGGTTAGCCTGGATATCGCAAAAGCCTTTGACAGGGTTTGGCATGGGGCAGTTCTATCGAAGCTACCATGCTACGGACTGCCCGTGAAGCTGTGTATTTGGGTCGTCAGCTTTCTTGTTTGACGCAGCATCGCATCCGACGGTTTTTGCTCCCAACTTGCCCATCAATGCTGGCGTCCCACAGGGCTCAGTGTTATCACCCACACTGTTCATCCTGCATATCAATGACATGTTGCATGACAGCAATATCCATTGCTATGCGGATGACAGTACGGGTGATGCCATCTACAAAGATCGTGGAAGTAATGTTCAACCTCCAAAATCATCAACGCCAGTATGGATCGGTAACAATTTGGTCGGTACCTTTGATGAGAGCGCCCTTCATGCACGAGAGCGTGGTGTTGACATCGGCCGTGTACTTGTCGTCGGCGAGGTACTCCAGCAGCGGCCGCGTGTTGGACAGGCACTGGATGACGCTGTTCATGAAGCAGGTGTTGCCGATGTTGCGCAGGCCATTCAGACCTGCCGACACAACACGTGAGCTCACTATACGGTAATCACTAACATAGCATATACACTGAGGCGATGCGCTTGGATGTTTGCGGAAGACCCAGTTTTAAAGAGTGTCTTCATGGTCTTAGGGACAGAAGAATACAGGAAACACTAACGGTGAAATTAAATGGCCGAGGTGCCCACGATTCTACATAACGTGTGCAGCAGATAAATGTGTTACGTGTAGATACATGTACCCGTAGTACAAGATTTTACGTCTCACCAAACGAAACCAAATTCGAGAGTCGAAATAATTCCGCGTTACAGTAAAATGGACCTAAACAGCTTTGAATTGAAGTCAAATATTCAATGCCACTGATTTTAATTTCGCAATGTTTCCGCTTGGAGCGCTGGCTGTAGAAGTGTAGACAAACTTGAGCTTTAAAACAAGGCATTTAAGATCCAGTTTACTGTAACGGGGAAGTATTTCGACTCTCGCATTTGGTTTGGTTTGGTGAGACGTAAAATCTTGTACTACGGGTACAGATGTTGACGGCTTTGGTATACGGAAAAACTCAAGCGTCGAGTTTATGATTATACCTGAATTTGTAAATATGTAACTATTAGGACGGGACGGGAACTACTATTAGATGACTCGAGAACGGAGGAGACAGGATGTTTTAGTTATTCAATAGTAGTTCAAGAAATCCTCCCGTCCCGTCCCGCAAACGTTACGTATGCAATGATCACCACCACTAAAATTTCACCGTGTACCGTGTGTGTTTTGATGTGATCAAATTTGAACGTACCGCTTGCATGCGAGTGTTTCTCGGTCGTCCGCTCCCCGAGTTCAGTCCGCTCCGAGCTGCGCCGGAGTCCGCTCGGCCCGCTCTTGCCGCCGGCCAACTCCTACAAACAATCCACTACATCACAACCATATGTTTCATCATTTGCAGCTCTATATTCAAAATTAATTGACGCAAGCGTTTGACACTATCAGTTATACAAAAATATTTATTTATTTAAAAAAAAACGATTTGACTATTCTATATCCAACGCAACTTTGCTAAATTGAAGTAAAAAAAAAGCAGTAAGAAAAATTAAAAAAATCCTACAGATATTTTTGGAGTTGCTCAGGGGGATAGTTTGGGACATCTTTAACTTCTCTTCTATATAATTTATATTATAATATATGCGCTAAAGTTATTTAAACTTAGGACTTATAAAACCACGTCTTATTTTTAAAAAAAACATCAGACGCTGTCGATTAAAAGTTAAAAATACTGGTATGTTTGCTCATGCGTTTAGTTAAATTACTAGAAATAATAGTGAATGGTTAATTAATGACGTCAAATTATAATCTAAATTAACAGGAAATACTCAACAAAACGGCATGCATCTACGAGTTCTAAATCAGACAAAAACACGAAAATATAGCGTAATGAATGACGTACGGAAATCATAGGGGATACATTAATGTTGAAGGCACTCAAATTATATATTAACTCTAACTCTTATAGATAGTGTTGGCAACAAAATAACCTTATAGGAATACTATCTGTCCCGGCTTACTCACGTGTGTAGTCGATGTTAGCCCGACTAGTTTCGAACCCATCCGGGGTCCTTTTTCAAGGGAGTCCGTCCGTCCGTCCGTCCGTCGAAACTAGTCGGGCTAACATCGACTACACACGTGAGTAAGCCGGGACAGATAGTATTTATAATGGAAATCACTCACGGTAGTTTAAACGCTAAAATAACCTTATAGGAAGTTAATATTTTTCAGAGTTTAAACTTTAAATACGAACCTGAAGAAATATGCTTCAGGGAAAAACTAATTTCAACCGCATAAGCATACACAAAATTATTTCGAACCATTTTGAAAACTAAAATACTCAAGGCAGCAATTTACAAACGTGACAACCGCCCACCAAGCAAGCACACAATAATAACACTTCATACAACGTAACAAGAGCGGGTATTGCGTGTGTTACCATTCGTGTGAACGTCACCGCAGAAAGTTGAACGGATCGCCTAGACGACATTCGCGCGCCTGCCGCGCCCCCTGGCGGATGCGTTCACAACTTTACATACAGTATTCGTTATAATAAATTCAATGATACAGATGATACTGCAATGGATATGATTCATGTTTCACTATATTGGAAAGAATTCACGAAAATGGATGAAATTAATGTATTTTTTTTTAAATTCATGAATACAAGATGTACACTAATATTATAATAGCGAACGTCTAACTGTCTGTCTGGTAGATTTTTGGCGGGTACAGATTACAGAAATAACTAACATCCCGGCTCGGCCTACAGGCTTCTTTCGTCTCGAAAAATCAAAGTGTTCCCATGGGATCATTAAATGTCCATTCAGTTAACCAAATGGGCCTTTAAACATTTCGTAAATTCGATACCGGCTCCTTTTTGTCCGGTAAAAGTCAACGGGTTCGGGGGCATCATCTCGTAATAAATAAATGAAAATTAAGCATTTTAAGTTGACAGATGACGTTCAAATGACAGTTCCTGTGTTTTTCAAAAGAAATGGAGTTGGCGATGGCGCATCTTTAGTTTGGATACGATGACGACTGCTTATACAAATACTAGAAACAATATACAGTCGGCGAGTGTACACATGATGGAAGAGCGTGGATTACACTCGCCCTAGCAACGCGCGGAACTGCATTTCATTCACACAAGGCTTCATATCGAAATTTCAATTGAAAAGACCAACCACCGAGTTTATTAAGGTGACGCAGGACGCTCGACCGAAATTGGCAGCGCACGTGGGTAACATGTTTGCTTTTCACTTGACATTGTATGAGAAAGTTGAGAGGCACGATGATTTTCACCGAAATCAAGCGCGCGAAAAGGGTTCAGGAAAAGTATTTTTGAGAAAAAACTGCTGAATTTATGTTTGCAAAGTAAAATTATTTCAACTAATGAATAAATAAACTACGTCTAATGATAAATTGTTTTAGAATTTTCTTATCCCTAATCTTATTTATTTACGCCCAAAGTTGTCATTAATTTAGTGTTAAAATAGGAATCTTTTGAGCCTCGTAACTTTTAAATCAATATTTTTTTCAATGTTTTATATATCAATAAACCTAGATAATGACGAGATAAATCGATATAAGTCTTAGTTTTGTGCGTACAATATCGAATATTGTTGTAATTTCCCTCCTACGTTTGTATAAAGAAAGCACCGAACTGAGTCCCCTTAATGATTCTTTTTGGGAGTTAGAGCATCGCAAACCAGTGAACTTGATGATTTAAAACTACGAAAGCTTTTTATAAAAGTTTTTTGAATAAAAAACATATATATTCTATTGCAATCGATATTCAAGGCTTCGAGACAGTTATAAGTATCCACGTCACGAATATTTGCGTCATATCTCTGCACGTCTCTAACTACCCGCAAACACGCAAACGGGGCGTATTTCGTGAAGCCACTAAGTTTTAGTATATTTCTTTGTATTATAGCCGAATTTCAGTAGTAGCAAGGGATGAGAATATTGTAATAACTTAGATTATTGATAAAAAATTAAAGACTTTTGTGAAAGTGTCACATGTTCTTGAACCGGTAAAGTTAAAATTGAAAGCGGGTAAAAAGGGTACTATACACCCCGAGTCTCGAACGAAATGATATAATTTTGACGGATTCAAAATGCGTTTAATGTTACACAGCTGACATATTCATACTTTTTTAACTTTTCCAAATGATATGTGTGTAAATTATGTGATATGTAAATGGGGAGATCCGTAGGAGAACCAGAGTAACCGACATAGTTCAACGGGTTCCCAAGCTAAAGTGGCAATGGGCAGGGCACATAGTTTAAGAAACCGATAGACGTTGTTGGGGTCCCAATGTGCTATATTGGCGCCCTCGTACTGGAAAGATCTCCCACTACACGGATCGACGACATCAAACAAGTCTGTGGGAGCCGCTGGATAGCGGTGGCGCAAGACTGTGGTGTGTGGAAGTCCCTATGTCTAGCAATGGACGTCTATCGGTTGATGATGATGATGATGTAGTGTTCGGAGTTCGGACCTGATAGTGCTCCCCATACGTGAGGCGGGGCGGACGGGGCGGACGAGGCGGACGCGGCGCGAGCCGGCCGCCACACCTCATGCCGCAGCGCGGACAGCACGCCCGTGGCCACGCACGCCAGCACCGCCAGCTCCAGGTACCAGAGCATACACCCGCCACCTGCCTCCAGTCTACCGCACCGAGACACGCGTGGCTAGCCCTCCAACTTCAGGAGCTGCTCACTTTCCTCAATCTCCAAACAATAGCAGCTCTAAATCGTCGTCGGTAGTGATACCAGCTGAACGGGTGGCTTTGCAAGTGAATTTCTCTCTAACTAGCTTCGTAGCAATCACACCAAACACGTGACAGTAAGATCTCCAATTTGAGGAGTTTGTAACCTTCCACAATCTCGAAACTTGTGGCAGCTCTAATCGGGTGAACTCTTGGCTTTAGAGGTGAATTTGTCCCAAACTTGTCCAAATCTGGAATCCAAGTTCAACGTTCAGCTTCGTTACGCTACAGCCAGCTCCAACTTCAACAACTGGTCACCTTCCACAACTTACGGGAATAACAGCTGTAGATCTTGAACTTTAAGCACTGGCTTTCACGAATGTATTCTTGACACTCGACGAAATGAGAGCTTGAAATAAATCGTCAACTCAAAGTATTAAATACAAGAAATGAACCAAAACTTTCTCAACTTGTGAAACTAGGAGCTCGTCAACGAGTGTTACAACTTCTCTCAAAGTGTAGATGTTCAACTCCAAGTATCGGCAAACTTCCACGAATCAACCCTCGGGTTCGTTACAACCACCGCTTCGTTGTACTGTTTGCTGTTTGCAGCACTTAGCACCAAGTGTGTAGAAGTAAACAGTAGTCAGTTTTTCATGACTTGATCTAGTATGTTTGTGTAAATGAAGCAGTCTATTTCTTACACTCATCAATAAAGTTTGATTATTTAACAGATTTGATATGTTCGACTATTAAGGGGAATGGTTTCAGCTCGTTTCAAAATCAATGTTATATGATTGTTTATAAGTTATAGACAACAATTTTCATCTTCAAAGGTATTTCCGAAACGAATTTAGAACTAAAACTATACCGTGAGGTAGTGTGGAAACAGTAACCAGTGAAAATATCAATTGAAAGCACGTGGGTGACGGCATCCATGAAACAATTATGAAACTCCTCCAATGACGTCACAGATAACAACTGTTACATAAATGTGACGATTTCTGATATATGGGTTCGCTCTCGGTAAACTGAGATTTTGATCAAACTATAACTACATTCAGTCAAAAAATCGCGATTATCAAGAAAGATAAGTTAACGCTCAGCACAAATGTTTATTTTATCTCGAAAAACGCATTTCAATTTGAATTATATTTCAGTTTTATCACTGTCTCTTTCAATTCCATGGACCGCACACGCATAGCGTCCCAAAATGATCCTTATTCCCTTCGCCGTAAGACTCCACTCTCAATTTTCATTGGCACATGACTAGAGTTTATAAACAGTCAAGGTCACTCTCGGTAGACAACAAATTTCAAGTCCACAGTTCAATTAAAAAACCTGAAGAACCGCGACAAGTAAAATACCTAGCGCACCGAACGCGACGCGTAAAAGAAGCTGATTACGTAAATTGACGTTTAAAAAGCGCGCGTGTAAATCCAAGATGGGCGGCTATGGCGGTTCGAGAATTAGGTGATTCCCGCGGGGAAATGCATTTCGCGCGAATTTCTCGTGACGTCATTAAGCGGCCATTGCGATCGCCCAGCGTGGACTGGGCGCCGCCGACTGGGCTAAGCTAAATATCGCTGCCAAGTTTCACAATCG
This sequence comes from Maniola hyperantus, assembly GCF_902806685.2. Lineage (NCBI taxonomy): Eukaryota > Metazoa > Arthropoda > Insecta > Lepidoptera > Nymphalidae > Maniola > Maniola hyperantus. The sequence goes on along the minus strand of NC_048544.1, from coordinate 189,501 downwards.
AACTTAGTAACTAGCGACCCGCCCCGGCTTCACTCGGGTGAAATGTAGATACTAGTATGGTTATTTTATAATATTTCAAAAGAATACAGCAGCATTTGCAATGAAAGCTCTCAGTATGCTTGCCTTCTTCCGACATCTTGAGTAATTACCGTCGTATTTCAACAAATTAATAGAAAACAATATTAAACTATACATATAAACCTTCCTCTTGAATCACTCTATCTATTGATGAAAACCGTATTAAAATCCGTTGCTTAGTTTAAAAGATCTAAAGAACGTACATAGGGACAGACGGCGGGAAGCGACTTTGTTTTATACTATGTAGAGATCTTAGAGCTAAGTTGTTCAGGTGAGTGATTCGCTAACAACGATAAATGATATCCACCGCTCATTTGACATTTATTATTAATCCATTGAAGGTTTTCTACTAAACTTCATTTTGATATCACTCGGTAAAGCAGCAATGCAGAACTAACCAATGTCAAGTGAGCTCGGTGGCTATCATTCATCGTTGAACACTGAGATAGCGAAGGTGGCGTGGCTCGCGCGGCGCACACGTGCCGTGCAACCAAGGTTCCATCCGTCAAGTGCAAGGTGTAACAACATTAAGGCTTGTATGGTTTCCTCTCAGCAATGCGGTATTTATAACGACTGCATCACTTATAAGACAACATTCGAGAAACCATAGAAGGCAGCGCAGGAATGCACTACCCTGGAAGTAGCCAAACGCACGAGTATGACAGGTATTGCCTCTTACCCAACGGTTTTTTCTAAATTTCCCAGACGAATTAGCGAATCCTCTCGGTTGAGAGCGTATTGTGGCGTGCATAGGTGCTTTAACCGAATGGATTTCTAACAATGAATCCTTAATCTTTCTCCCTTCATCCTAAATCCATTCCAAATCCTGTAGAAAGTTTCTTGTTATCGATTCGAATTGATTCCACCCATATGTTTACAGTTAAACTTTGGATGAAAGTTCCAACTTAACTTTAGAATTTTGATTGAATACAGATTCACAATAAGAAATGATCAGCTTCTTCTCCGGATATTAAACAAAATGTTTATAAAAATTGTGTTTACATAATAATTATTGTTAAAATAACATCAAAAAATTTTTGGCAGACTGACGTATAATTTAACAAAACGTCACAACAAAATCAAAAGTTACAAAAAAGGTTTTCTTCCTTGGTTCCAGGCCAAGAAACATTACTTTGAAATTAAATGTCACTTGTCAATGTTGGCAGCACTTGGCGACGCAAGATGGCGACGACGCAAACGTCAAGTTGTCCACGTGGCGCAGTGGTCGCCGGTCGACATTTCCCGCGTATTTTATTTCGGGACATTACATTTAGCGCGTATATTAATAGATTCGGAATCTATTCGTCATGCGGGCCTTCTCCGCATGATGATTATTTTTTTATCACATTTTTGCCAGCTTTGACCCAGAAAGCGAAAAAAAGACTGGTTCAAAGTATAAGTACATCTTTTATGTAGGTAAACTCCATTTTTGGTCAAGTCAAGGGACATGGGCGCAATGCCCACTTCTAACAATACCCATAATATTGTCGCAGCATTGAGTAAAGGAAGGAAACGGTTTTTTAAAGGATGTCGTGCCTCAGAGCGCGCGTTGATGTCTTTCGAGTTCACATAACTTTGACCGTGACCTACCTACAGTTTTTTCGCAGCCTTAAAATTTATATTCTGATCATCAGGTTACGGTCAGTCAGTCAGGTAAACTCATCTCAATGTGTAAGTATACGAAAATCAATAGGAACTTCTTTGTATTTGTAACTACAAAGAAAAAAAATCCCAAAAAATCCGTTTTAAAATTAGAAGACAGGGATGACAGACAAAAATTTGAACGTACACTCTCCCATAGGTGTGTAGTTGTGTACTATGAGTCACGCACACAAATACACGAGCGCCCTCATTATAAATGCCAATGAACTTTTGGTTTCTTTTCTCAGACAACTATAGATTTTGCTAGCCTTAATATTTAATTAATGTAGTTTAGCATCCACATCAAAGATGCGTGTGCTTGTCCTCAAATCGTCACCGCAGAACCGCGTTTGTCTCTTTGAAAGTGCTTTCTAAAGTTTTAAAAAGAAGAACGATACGACAAACTGGGCAAATATTTCCAAATTTGTTTGTAAACAAATTTCGTAAAAATTTATAGAGATAGCCAGTGAGTGCCATACGTTCGTTATTTTATAAAAGCTGAAAGTCTCTCTGCGTATTGTCCCCAACACTGGGAGGAATGTTTGTTTGGATGAAGTTTGGATTATGGTGGCTTTGGGAGATAACAGGTGATAAAGGTGATTACTGGTGGAAGGATTTTTAATACTATTCTGAAGAAAATATAAAAAACATACGACATACATACTTTGATGTAAGATTAGATATTTTTCACCTTTATTACCTGTTATCTCTCAAAGCCACAATTATCCAAAAATCATCCAAACAAACATTCCTCCCAGTGTTGGGGACAGTACGCAAATAAACTTTCAGCTTTTATAAATTACTGACACGCGCTGACTCTTTGTCCAATAGTATAGTGCATACATTTTGAGAACTCACTCGCTATATTTGCTCTATATGTCAACTGTCACGTAAAAAGTACGATTTTAGTTAATCTAAGGGTACACCCTAAACAGTACTTTCGACATCACAGACCAAATAATATCATGGCGAGTGCGTTTTTAAAATGTATGCATTTATGTATAGAGAATTGGTTTATTTTGTTGCCAACAACTTATCACAGTAGTACGGTATCCGAAATGTGTGCCTTCAAGTAAAGTTGAAAAAATGATCACTTACCGATTTGATATAGTCATAGTCCTTTAGGTCGAGCATCTTTCTGCGAGACGACGGCGTCTCCGGACTGGAGTCTTCCGTGGAGCCGCTGATGGTGCTCTCTGTGCTGGTCTCCATGGACTTGACGCCGTCGTCCTTCGCTTCCGTCTCGTTACTCTCAGTTCTCTTCTTCAGGAAGTTCTCGTGTTCGAAGGTCTTGTTCTCGAAGCCCGTGCCGCTGGGAGACTCCACCTCGTTGTCGAGCACCGAACGCTCCTCCTCGGAATCGATATACTTAAGAGATTTCTTAGCTTCTTTATTCTTCGCCGGTTTGTCGTTGATCACATCGTTAGTTTTTTTAGGCGTAGCCCCGGAAGCGATCGGTTGCGATATTTGTATGTACGAAGCGAAATTGGTCGTGTGCTTCGGCGTTTTGCTCTGCTTCTCTATATCACTCTTCAGATCTTTCATTTTGATTTCGGGACTGTTGCGGATCTTTTTACGTTCCGCGTAATCTAAATCACCGTTCTCCACTTGGATGACGGTGGATTTTTCTAGAATTTTTCCTATAGGGTTGTTAGGGTCCAACTGATTTTTAATACTAGCTAATCGTTCGGATGGATGCTTGGCGGGGAGGGACGCGGACATCGCGTCGGTCCTGTCCGCGGAGGGCTTGGCGAGGGACACCGGTTCGGATGTAGTCTTGCTGATGGTGAGGTCGGAGTTGGAGCTGGAGCGGGAGCCGGGCGAGCCCTCCCAGCGGTGGGCGACGCCGTTCTTCTCGAGGTACGGCAAGTGCACCGGCACCGGCTGGTCGTCCTTGGCGCGTATCTTGGTGTAGCCGACCGTGCCGTTCTCGCAATCTTTGAGCTGGCTGAGGTATTGCTCTAGAATTTTGGCGGGGTAGCGGGAATCGTTCGCCGGGAGCTTGGTCACCGTCATCTTGGGGTCGAAGCGCTTTCGGATCTCGGACACGGAGGGCACCTCGTTGCCGTTCGTGTCGCGAGCGCCGTTGGACAGCGAGTGACGCTTGCTGGAGCTCGGCGAGGACGAACACTCCTTGTTTCTGCCTTCCGGTCTCTGGTTGTGTTGAAAATTTACACTTAGCGAGAATGGAAATTTCATGGGAGTAGCGCGATGTGTGTGTTAGTTCTAACAGATCCGCACATGCGCAGACCGCGAGGGTCTCGGCTGCCACTACGATGAAGGGAACCGAGCGAAAGACGAGCGGTTTCAAAAGTTAACGCTTAAGGACTCCGACAACTTGCAGAGATCCCACCGTATCCCGTGGTACCAGGGGCAATATTTCTATCATCGATCACTACCCGGCCTGAACTGTTTTAAAAATCTCCAGCGCTATGTTTGTCTCACAAAATAAGTTCAAATAATATTTTAGATAGAAACGAGAATGCAATGGTATCCTACTGAAAGCGAAAGCATAGATTCAAACATCGATAGCTGCCGTAGCGACGTCAAATAAGAGTTCTTCGTCCGTAGAGGGTTATGGTTTTAGAAAGAAAGCGTTAACTTTTGAAAGTATTTACATGGGCTTTCGGGCGGCACGTGAATCTATGGGAAGCTGTTGGATGGCTCAGTGCGATGGTTAAGAACATGAACACACAGCACACGCGCACACGGCTTGGCTTACCCGCGGGATCTACGTCACTGCATCTTCTAATGCCTCAAATACAGGAGGCATTTTCTGCACTTCGTAAATTACGTTCTCTACCTCCAACTAGCTTTACTCTAAATTATTTAAATTAATCCTTACTTTTATAAAAAAAAATTACGCATTGTTTAATATGTGGCTTACATATATTTTTGTCATATTATAATATGTATTAGTAAAACTCAGAACTCATAATACAGGGCTCACAAACATTTAACTAATAATTTGATGATAAATACGTTTAACGTGTATTGACCTCTCATCGAATTTGCCTTTGGGCCAAAACCTTGGACTTTAGATCGTAATAGGTAAGTAAATATATTTTATTTAGAAGACAATTTTTAAATCAGGTTTTATTGACTTAAGTACCTACATAAACAGTGCAAGGTTTTTTATAAAAAAAAATATTTCTTTCGCATTTGCATATAAGAATATTATAAGGGCAAAATAATTAAAAAGTAAAATAGTGTAGAAAATAGAAACCTAGCAATGAAAAATGCGATCCCGCGAATAAACAAGCCTGATTGGACGCATTATATGTGAATTTCACCGAAATCGTTATGGTAACGCCATATATAACAGTTCATATCCCATGTATAAAGGAGTTGAACTACCCTCAACAAACAACTAATAGTTTACTTTCTTATTTACAGCAAAAGAGTTTGTTTCTTTGGCTCAATAGCAATATAGTCCGCGACAGGTTGAGATGGTAATCGGGGTATGAGACGCCTCGTGCACCCGCATGTCACCTGCGCTCGCCCACCTCGACCTGTCGCGTACTAAGCAGCTAATCCCAATTCGATAAGAATGTAATTAAAAAAACTCTAATAATAATTGCTAAAACCAACATATTAAAAATGAAAAACAGATGGCGTTACCATAAGATTCCCATCAACAGCGCGATGCCATTGACGAGTTACCTCGGCGATGGTGGCGGCGGAGAGGCGCGCGCGCCGCGGCCGGCAGTCGGCCGCGGGCGGCCGCCCGATGTCGTTGGATATGGACTTGGACCTGGAGATCTCCCCGTAGCTGTTGTTCTGCGCCTGCGCCTGCGCCTGCTGCTGGATCCTCTGCGTCATCGGCACGTAGTTGGCGGGCGAGTACTTGTTGTAGAAGTCCACAGTGGACATGGCCAACGCTGCCGTGCTCAGCACGTTCCTCTTGCCCCTGTTCAAGTCGGAAGTTCTGGAACTTTCGCTCCTCGTTGTGGAGACATCTCGCGATCTGGACTCGCTTCTGTCGGAGCGGTATCTGCTGGAGATGCCGCTGTCGGAGTCGCCCCCGCTCGGCGCCCGGGAGCTCCGGCTGTACTCCACGAGGGACGTCTTCCTCTCCCTCTTGCCGTCCACGTCGCTGTACCTGGTCCTGTACTCCGTGGTGCGGTCGCCATGGCTGCTCCTCACGGTGGAGGTGACGTAGGTGCCGCCGCTGTTCCTGTAGTACGGCTTGTCGATGCTGGAGGAGGCGGCGAGCGTGGAGCGGTAGGAGCCGGAGAGCGCGGAGGTGGCGGGGGTGTACCGGGAGGGCGACACGACGGGCATTGTGTTTGGTGTGTTAGTGTGGTTTGAGTCTGGACGGGCGCCTGCTTTGCATCTTTAAGTTATTACCTGCAACAAATGAACACATTCTCAGGGCTTTAGTTCAGTCTGGACGATTATCTGAATATATCTAATTAGTTAAGTCACAGTTATTATGCAACTAGATGATTCCGCGACTTCGTCCACGTGGATTTAGTTTTTGAAAATCCTGTGGGAGGTCTTTGAGTTTCCAGGATAACAGTAAGCCTATGTCCATCTCCAGAATGTAACCTAACTCTGTACCAAATTTCATCAAAATCGGTTGAACTGTTGGGTTGTGAAAAGCTAGCAGACAGACAGACAAACACACTTTCACATTGATAAGGCACATTGGCAAGTTTGCATTGACAATTTTCTAAGTGACAAGGTTGCATGGAAACTGTCGGCCTTGCAGCCCAGACGGTAGTGTAATAGTTACATTGCTTATGCATTGCATATTTACATACTGTAACATTTTAGTTTTAATAAAACAAGCAGCTGCCGAGTTTCTTGCTGGCTCTTCTCAGTAGAATCTCCTTCGCAAACCGGTGGTAGATTTTTGACATAATATCGTCTGTCATAGTATTAGATGTCCTATGTGAAATAAATATTTCTTTTTTAGGGTTCCATACCTCAAAAAGAAAAATGAACCGTTAAAGGATCACTTCGTTGTCTATCTGTCTGTCATGTCTGTCAAGAAACCTATAGGGTATTTCCTGTTGACCTAGAAATATGAAATTTGGCATCTATAGGCCTTATAGCAGACATAAGGGCAAAAAACTGTAAACCGTGAATTTGTGATTACATTTATATATATAAATGGTGAACAAATAATTAGTATTTTCAACTTTTAAAGAAAGGTTACTATACCAAGTGGGGTTTCATATGAAAGGGTTTTACCTGTACATTCTAAAACAGATTCTTATTAAATTTTATGCACAATAGTATTCGATTTATCGTGCATAATGTCGAAAAAATACAACTGCAGTCTGGAACCCTCATGGCATTGCAAAAATACAACTGTAGTATGGAATCCTCATGGCATTGCAAAAATACAACTGTAGTATGGAACCCTCATGGCATTGCAAAAATACAACTGCAGTCTGGAACCCTCATGGCATTGCAAAAATACAACTGTAGTATGGAACCCTCATGGCATTGCAAAAATACAACTGTAGTATGGAACCCTCATGGCATTGCAAAAATACAACTGTAGTATGGAACCCTCATGGCATTGCAAAAATATTAATGCTACATTATTTTTATCTTTATCTTAAAACCAAAACAATTTTAGCGCATAATTACAGCATATTTTGTAATTTATTTATTTCCTATACTTAAATATAAAGTACATGACATTATTTCTGCTACATGAACTAACATAATTGTAGTCTTCAGTTAGTGCAGAGGCAGAGTGGAGTGTCAATTATATATGTACGTAGAAGTTACTTATTGGTATTTCATTTACATAATGTAAGATTGATTACCAATACATTAACAGTAGTTTTTGCACGGCTGTATTTCACAACAATATACCCACATAGCAGTTAGACTGTAGGTGATATTTTAACTACCTATGTTACTAACTATGATGATATAGAAATACACGAGTTGTTATTCTAAGGAAATACATTATTATAGATATTGTTTTTCTTCTGTGTTTGTTTTGTCATCTTGAGTATGAACATTTTGGCTGTAAACATTGCAATGTATCACATGGTCTGGTTTATACATTTTGGACCTGTGGACAAATGCTGCAACAAATGACATAATGGTATGTTTGTGATGGCGATTATTGAAAGCTGTAGACTGTAGCCAGTCAAGGTCGCGGCCTCGCATTGATCCTCTCGTCTCGCGGGACGATATCGCTCCAGCGTGCAGCTGGGTGCGTAGTTTTCGATTTTGTCTTGAATTTATTTTGATACGATCTGTAACTTGACACCGTGGGCCGAAGGCCGCGCTGACATCGACTAACGAGAATTATGCACCCAATTACCACTTTCACACGACTCACCCGATCTCTCGCCCGCTAAATCACCAAAATACAACCCAAAATACACTCCTTGTTTTATTTTTAGCGTATCCAAATAAGATTTTGCGTGACACACGACCGCTCGCCACGGAACACTTTTAATTCAATTTTTCCAATAAACGATGGGCTGCGACGTAATTCTAATCGATCGTATGCATTAGCGACGAACGAATTATGCGATACTCACGAATATTAAGGATTTTTCGTAACCAAAGCAACTGTTTTCAACAATAAAACGTTCCCACTGTTCTCGATACGAACTAATTTATTTTAAAACCACTCGCGTCGTTCACTGTGCCACTTACTCGTATGTGAAATAGCTTAGAGAAAATTGGAGCGTAAACTTCGAATAATGTTTTTCTTTGAGCTCTCATGTAATTTTAGAAGGCTCAAGGCTCCGTCGCTCATTTGTGTGACGTCACTCGAATTGTTGGCAATCCTATTTTTGTACGATTTCCGTCACGAATTCTTCAAGGATTTTAGTCCTTCTTGCGTTACAATAAAGTTTATAGTATCGTTCGTGACAGTTAAAATAGACTTTTGTGTCTAGTGTTGCCATAAAATTACGATTTTTGTCCTGCTTCCACAAACCACAGAGCCACAGAAGTTTTGAACAATGCGTGACGTAATCGTATGACTCATCGGTCAGCTGAGAGGTGTTAAGAGTTCTAAAATTTAATTAATTTAATTATCATAAAATGAAAGTATAATTTTTTATTACGTATTTACGTTAAATAAATAATAATAATTTTATTTCCACACAATTATTAAGATTTTTATGAACCGTTAGTTCTGTTGAATGAGTTTAACTTTTCGACGCAAGATAGCGTAAATAATATTTTGCCTCTTCTTGTCAATAGATGGCACTGCTTGTATATTATTTTCATGATTATTTTTATTTTATTTAGTAATTTTTCAGCGATATACATAGAGACCTTATGGTAGAGAGTGGAAGACTCAAGACGTTCATTCTATAATATCATGGTACTGGTACCTACCTACTTTATGAATCCGCTTCTAGGCACCTAGGCTAGGTATCACCATGGTTTTTGAGCTTTTCTTTTGTTCTTTGATTGTTACAATTTTCAATAGCTATCAATAATAATAAAACTGATCTCGCATTTATTGGACTATTGTTAAAAAAATCGCTAACCCTAATCAAGGCCAGGTGCTAAATGGGCTTAAAAAAGTAAAAAATCTCTTTTGTAGTCGTTAATCCTGCCCCACGTACCTAACGCACCCTTTGCAGTTTTTGTCAAGGCTTAATAAAATAAACTCGTGCGAAATGTGAGAGTGATAGGTACTACAACTACCTACTACCTACTTATAGAATTCTGTATTTTACACCAAACGAGAAAAAATCTAAAAATGTATACTTACCTAAACATAATGGTATTAGCAGTAAGCAATTGAAAAATGTTAAATTCAGTTTATAAAATTATAATTATAATGAATTTTGTAGGTAGGTACATTTTAGAGATTTAATTTTTTTATCTCTTCCATTTTTCCATCATCCACAGCTCCTCCCGAGGGCTTCGGCTCGCGGGGAGGGAAATGCACGTTCCCCATTCTCAACATCTCCCTCGCCCGTCACCAAACTGGACTGCCGAGAGACTGGTGGCAGTGATCGAATGGGTGATGAAACACTCATCACAGCCACACCCTCCGCTCCTGGGGCTATGCCCCATGGGTGCGTCTACTGCGCTCTCTGCTCGGGACACTCAGGGGGGCACCCTGCCAGGTCAATGAGCTACGGCTAACTATCCCATGAAGAGAAATAGTTCACCATGTTACCAGGGTACGCCGGCCAAGCGTTGCTCTTTCTCCCGGACGACGCGACGTCCCGAAAGGGAGAAGGGCGCACGGGGAGGCTGGCTCACCAGTCACGCTGGTACCCCATGACCATGAGTCCCAGGTCAAGGAGTTTGTTTAAAAACTTAACTTTCCTGAAAGTGAAAGTAGGTACCTATGTAAATTGCGTCAATGAAATAATTGACAAAATTGGCTCATTGGTTATTTTAATCTTGAACCGAGCATACATTTATATAAACAAAGGTTCGAATAGGTTAGTGGTTACCTACTTAGCCATTTGGCACGTTGCGTGAGTCACGGGCCACGGCTCAATGCGATTACATTATTTTATAAGTTTCATATTAAGTGATGCTGCTTGCTCTTCTTACGGTGGTGCTGCTGGTGCACGCTACGACGTACGCCACTCCCCAAAAATAGAAGGATTCTACAGAATTAAAATTCAAATAAAATTACTATGATCAATTATTAATAATACCGGTTCGATGTTCTAAATGGAAGCGCTGTATACTACTACTAGCGCCATCTGGTTCACGATAATTAAAGTATACCAATCTCTGGTCTATAGTCTAGTACTACCCGTGCGCGATAAGTTGAGACTCGCCTGGAATGCAACCCTCCGCCCGCTTGCCCTGTAACTTCCCCTCAAGCTCCCGTGTTGTAGACAACGCCATTTTTTTAACATCTTAGTCTCGTACTTGCTTACGTCACGCAACGACGACGCGCTCCGATTTTTGTCTACAGTACAACCACGCGTCTGTGACGTCACCGCCCCCCAAGTCTCAACTTTTGCGCACGAGTAGTACACGTTAAATCTAAAAAGACCGGCAAAATGCGAGTCAGACTCGCGCACAGAGGGTTCCGTACTATAGTCGTATTTTTTAGACATTTCCCACGATAAATCAAAAACGATTATAGATAAAAATATAAAAAATCTGTTTTAGAATGTACAGGTAAAGCTCTTTCATAATATGACTAGTATAGTTAATTCACTTAAAAAATTGAAAATACTTATTATTTGTTCATGAACACATTTAAACTTTTTTTGTGATGTAACCGCAAATTCATGGTTTCAGATTTTCCCCACACGTGTGCTATAAGACTTACCTACCTGCCAAATTTTATGATTGTAGATTAACGGGAATTATCCTATAGGTTTCTTGACAGACAGACAGACAACACAGTGACCCTAGAAGGGTTCCCTTTTCCTTTGAAGTACGGAACCCTAAAAAAACAGTCAAGTGCGAGATGAACTCGCACACAGAGTTCCGTACCATCGTAAAAAAAATAACACTTTAATTTTCATGGCAGCCATTTTTAAATTTTTATTATGTTTGTTATAGCGGCAATAGAAACACGGATGCTGTGAAAATTTTAACTATTACCTCGCAGACAGATGGATACCTATACGGGCAGCGGAGGCTTAGTAATAGGGTCCCGTTAACCCTCAAAACCGCCCTACTCACTCACCACCTGGTGCGAAAGCAGTCTTAAGCTAACCTGATGAGTAGGTACGTAGGCTAGGTAGGTACCTACTCGTGTTTTAAATTAATCGGGTTCAGTCGTTTCTTATAGTGCATTGAAAATAAACTGGCGTGTTTCCACTTGAGACCGTCATTAACAATAACAATAGGATTAAGTCGTGGCGCGTGAATTCAAAAGTATCAACACTATGAGGTTGAACCGGCTCCTTTAAAAATGAATAGGCTCTATGAGTGTTAGGTTTATTACCCCTATCACATTGTTTACGTGGCATGTCGAATGTAACCCTATTGATATTGCTAATGACGGTCTCAAGTGGAAACAAGCCAGTTTATTTTGAATGCACTTATACCTACTCAACTTACCTACCAGGTGAGATTGCAGTCAAGGGCTTACTTGCATCTAAATTAAAAAGAACCTACTTAGCCAAAACACAATCCCCCTTTCTTATAAATAGTTTGACAAGGTTATCATTAAAAAAACTGCTTAATTTTGACATAGTTTATTTTCAATAAAACTTAACATTACATAAATATAAACAATTGTACGTAAACGATGATAAAATTGTAAGTCCTACTTAGTATATACTACATGAGCGAATATAGGTTGTATATAACACACATTTATATACTTATCTGCAGATATAGCTGTTATATCGTCGGTGCTGATGTTAATTATTAAAGTTACTAAATATACATTTAATGGCCGAGTCATATCGTTCCAGTAGTAGGCTCCAGTCAGCTAGTTCCAGCACTGGACTGTATTCGGCGTTGTCTACATTCAACCAGCCATAATAAAGCCGTGGTGTTACACGCTACTAACGTGCACTGATATGTCACTGAACTGGAAAATTAGACGCCAGTCGCATTGGATAATTAGAATGCCAGTTCCTGGACTCACAGCACACTGTACTGGCATTAAAATGCTGTTATTTAGCGCTGGTATTAAGTAACTATACTGGAATGCTACTGGAGCAATGTGAACCAGGCATAACATACATTAGCAACACCATAGCATCGGCGATATGCAAGTATAGACCATACTCAGTTAAATACTTATATTTATTGCAGATATTGTGGCTAATCCCGTTAATACGTAATCTCTAAACTAAAATGACGCGTCTAAATATATTGCTATCCCTTTCATAATTTTGCTTGCGGAAAAGGATAGCAGTAGATTTAGACCTGTTAATTTAGTTTAGTTTAGAGATTGTGTACAAGAGACTCAGCTCCAATGTTGCCTGCTGTATTTAGTCTGTGTACTATCCTTATGTATAAGGGTCCTTATGTATCACAGATCATTTCATATAAAACCTTATAGCTAATTAACTTAAGTAGTCGATACGCAATAAATTTAAACTTATGCTACATACACACTATCCCAATAGGCGCCAACGTAGGGCACCCAACGTTCCTAATTCTTCGATGAAAGGTTTGGATTCGTTAGCGTTCGCGAACCCGTCTTCGTAGGACCAGCGCGCACTCATGATATCCGTTACGTATGAAACCAGTGTGTACGCAGCATTACACTTTTACAAGACACGTTTTATAATAATTAATACAGACGTGAGTAGCTCGGATGTGGCGCGGACACAGGTCCTTCCCACAGATTACAGAACGCGACAGAAAGTAATGTACGTCGATCTTTAGAAGGAGATAACAGATTTGTAGAGCATTGTCTCTGTTGTAAAGACCGACAAAACGTCATTTAGGTATGAGTGACAGAGACAACGCTCTACAAAGCCGAAATGTCATTCTAAAGACCGATGTACATTACTTTCTGCCGCGTACTGTACTGCGAGGGCAACGCTACATCGAAGGGACAAAGACAATACACGTGCCACATTTCCACCACTCGTCTTTCTATATCACCTTAATAGAAAACGTATGAGATAAAAAGTAAAGGATGATTTAGTTTAGACCACGCACACACACGCACGCGTGCCGTGTGCGGGCAGCGTCCGGACACACACGGACGCGTGCCGTGTGCGGGCAGCGTCCGGACAAGGAACTGACCCTTATGTCAAATATGCTAGTTCCTAACATTACCCTACAAACCTAATTCGCTACAACAGACAAATCTGTATGGTACAACGTGCAGCATGTGTACCATCCGCTCTCCCGCTGCTAGAGAAGCAGGAAAAGCAAGCAGTACACCACCAACACACTAATCTTCCAGAAATATTTAAAGTACGTTACGTTAGTTTTTGAGACTGCAATCGTACATTGTGGAGTGTACATCTCCTGAGGACTCTCCGGTGTCGGAGTGAAACGTTCTTTAAGTGTTCTGGAAGATTTGTGTGGTGTTGTGTTTTGCTTGCTTTTCCTATTTCTTTAATAGTAAGAGGGCGGTGCATACCGAATGCTGATGTTGTAGGTACCATAGACGTTTGTCTGTTTTAGCGGATTATGCTTGCCGTTCCCTGTACATCATGGAGTTCTGCAAAGTAATACCGGCTTCTATCCAAAACGTGTCAGCCCCTCGCCCGCGCCCGTTCTAGGCGAGAATCCCAGACACGGCACGGCCTTGTACGTGCGCGGCGTAACATAAATCCGGCCTTAGACAATTTATATAGCTTACAATAAACACACAATCCTGACGTGCCATGGACGTGGCTCAGCCGTGATCACTCCAAATTATAGAGCCATACAATTTACGAACCCTGCCTCGTCTCTGACACGGCACGATTCTATGGCGAGGGTACTGATTCTCTGTGGACTTCTGCCATTGAAATCGTAAATTGTGATGTCAAATTAGACAGTTCCGGTTTCTGACTGTGAAATTAATTTTAAGAATATACAGTCAAATTGAAAACCTTCTCTTTTGAAGTCAGTTAAAAACCTATTGCAGTGTCAGTGAATCAGGCCCCTGGACAGACAACATTACAATTAAGAACAAATAGGGCGCGTCCAAAGTTCGTTCTCTACGAATGTGCAGATCCTCCCTGGTTGTCTTCTGTGCTGTTCTCTGAAGCGGTGCCGCCGGCCGGGAAAGTTAGCAGGCTATACAGTCTCTCCTGGACGGTGTAATGCAGTACTATACAACCTACTACCTCACCCCGCCGGCGGCTTGTGCTGACTTCCCTTCACTCACTTCCTATCTCCTGTTCTCCTGTTCTCCTGTTCGATACAACTTACGAATAACATTCAAATCCGACAAATCGACTTACGTAAGACAGCAATTTAGACACCTCTTTATACAGAATGTAACCAGAACGCTAGCAAAAACTTAGCGTTATTGTTATACTACCTAAATAACCAAAACCAATAACCTTTGCCTCATTTTGTAGTGATTTAGTATTTTTCAAACCCGCAATGTATAGAGTGCAAAACTCAGATCAATGACTCCGATTGACCTCCTTAGGCCAAATTCGTTGACCTCTAGCGTCGGTTAGATGTTTTATTTGCAATATTATAATCGTGAACTTTTACAAAATATACGATTTTTTATATATATTTTTTCGCGTTTTTTTTTGTGGTACCATATCAGTAATCATCAGTACTTTCATCTGTCTTCGTTTTTGCCAGCGTTCTGGTTACACCCTGTATATCTGTAAGGTTGATATTAGGTAATCACTCCTATCTGCTAACTGTCCATAAGTTACTTGGCAAATGGCAACGTTGCTATATTGTTAAAATTGTATGGTATTTTTTGACAAAAACAATATTTCTAAGTAACTTATCGATCACGTATAAACTGATTATTAATTTGGGCTATTTTTAGAGAATCAAAGCCCACAAATAGAAATATAAAAAGTTTCATCTCACGATTGTTCATAAATTATATTATAGTTTTCGAAAAATACAAAACATCAGAAATGTACGTTTATAGTAGGTACCTATGCCTATTTATCTATTTTACAAAATTCCCTATTCTATGATTCTACACAAGAGTCTATTTTGAAGTAGGTAGGTACGAAGAGTCAAGTATCTTACAAGCAACATAAAAAGTTCCAATTTACCAAAAATCAAAATAATAGCTAGGTAAGTTAAATATAAGTCATACAAAAAAATAGTGATAACAAAATACAACAAAAAATCTGAGGCCTTAGTGTAAATTTAAAACTTAAAAACGTGACGTAGTGCGTTATGTTAAGTTGCCAAAATTATACTGTTGGTGAAACTGTCAAACGATGACATTTGCCGTCCACACTTCATGATAAAGCGCCATGGTTAACTTGAAAACTTATGTGCACTAGGGCCTCTGAAGAAAAAAAATATCTACTAAAATGTGCATTTCAAAACAAAAATAAAAGAAAAGTGAATAAACCAATTGAAGAGGCGATGATTTCCAGCCAAAACTGCGCCCGCGTATCACCAAACTTGTGTGAGACAGCCACGTGCGACGCGACTGTCGCGCGACTGTAGCATTGTATCGGCCAACTTCCAAAATATTCCAAAATATTACTGCAAGGTGAATCTGTATCGAATATTTAGAATATATTTTTTGAATAAAAACATTTTTCATGGTTTTAAACAGTTTTTTTGGTGTTCGCAACAGACGGGCGACGGAATAGTCGCAGCAGTGTCTCCAGTCGACTTTAGCGCACAAGTTCGGATCTACGGGTTCCAGTTGAGGAGGCCTTTGCTAGAGAGCTGTAGCGAACCAAACAATTTGACAATTCTTGGATTCGCTACTGAGGAAAAATAAATAATTAGGGTCGGAACAAAAGAATACAACAATAAATAAAAGGTCGAAAAAAAGTAGTACAAAGTAAACATAAATTGCTGATTCTACGTGAGGTGAAGGTAATTGAAATAAAACTAACACAAATACTTTGAATTTATTTAATAAGTCGAGAAGCGTTTCCCAACTTTCCATGAAACTAGAAAATAGAAAATTAGAGTTGAATACCAGCAGGGCAAGCACGGCATAACCCGCGCAAGAACGGGAGTTCACGACTGCCTTGCCTTTATATCGACAAATCAGTAGTGGGTGACTTCCTACAATACGAGCTGCCCAGCCAATGGGGGCCGCAAAAAAGTTTGATGATAAAATGTGAATTTAATATACCGAATTAAAACAAGTCAGTCGATCGGTCGGTCGGCCGGTCAGTCAGTCAGTCACCTTTTCCTGTTGAGAATTAATTTTAACCTTTTTAGGGTTCCGTAGCCGAATGGCAAAAAACGGAACCCTTATAGATTCGTCATGTCTGTCTGTCTCTCCATCTGTATGTCACAGCCACTTTTCTCCGAAACTATAAAAGCTATTCTGTTGAAACTTGGTAAATAGATGTATTCTGTAAACCGCATTAAGATTTTTACACAAAAACAGAAAAAAAAACAATAAATTTTGGGGTTCCCCATACTTAGAACTGAAACTCAAATTTTTTTTTCATCAAACCCATATGAGTTTGACGTGAGCTACTCACAAATTAGTCTTTATTTTGACTAATTTCTTAAACTGGACACTTTCAAGTAAAGATTTTTATACAAGCCTGTGAAGATGATATTGCTAGGGGCTCAATTTGAATGCAATAAGTCTACTTTGTCGCATTAGTTTACAAATTGTGAAAAACCAAATTAAATTAGAATTTCGCGGGCAGACCCGTGTCTTGGGCCTTTAAACTACAGTAACCAATTTGATATGTTGTAGCTAAACTGTTTTGGAAATAAATAAAAACGTGGATGGAGAAAAAAATATTGATGAATCTAGAAATGGAAAATATTTTTGGGCTGAAAGTGACCTTTCCCTTTTCCATTAACTGCCTTAGGTAGGTACAGGGATTACTTCTCCGATGATGTCCTGCATTTTTGTCGACCTGAAAATAGGAGAAAAAACGAGTTAATATTGCGTTGTCATTCAGTTCCAAACTATGTTTAAAATTTGACGCCTCTAGCTCATCGAGAAGTTAGTTTAAAATTTGACGCCTCTAGCTCATCGGGAAGTTAGTTTAAAATTTGACGCCTCTAACTCATCGGGAAGTTAATTTAAAATTTGACGCCTCTAGCTCATCGAGAAGTTAGTTTAAAATTTGACGCCTCTAGCTCATCGAGAAGTTAGTTTAAAATTTGCCGCCTCTAGCTCATCGGGAAGTTAGTTTAAAATCAATTTCAAAATTTGAACCGAACAGACGAACAAACAAACATCAAGACCGACGTCTTACCATCTCGACCTGTCGCATACTACATCTACCTATTTATATTTTGATAGCGTGCATTTAATAACCATAATATGAGCAAATTGTTATTATTTCAATTATATAAAACTAAGAATATATATTATCAAGACAAGTATTGCATTGTTGTCTATATGGTACCGGCCATTTTGAGATTATATTTAATGTCCGACTTCCGACCCAGGAAACCGGCTAATCTTAAAAAATCCGTTATATTTTACAAAAAAAAAACCCCCCATGGACTATTCGCTATAGTTACTGTTAGTTGCTACGAGTATAGGTTTACGGATTCGAGCTATTCTTTGCATCCCTTTGTTGCGAATAAAGAGACATGTGACTATAACATTTGCTGCAATAAAAGACAATTTACACACTTTTTACAATTATTTATTTGTTAGCAATGTAGCATTAATAACAAATAAACCGGCCAAATATAAATAAAAAAATCAGTTTTAGAATGTATAGGCACCTAAAGCCCTTTCATATTATGATACCCCACTTGGTATCTTAGTTATCTTACTGTGAAAGTTGAAAATACTAATTATTTGTTCATGACCACGTCAATTTTTTTTGATAATAGTTAGTATTTCAACTTTCAAAGTAAAATACTAAGTGGGGTATCATATGAAAGGGCTTACCTTAGTTTTTGATTTATCGTACAAAATGTCGAAAAAATACGATTGTAGTACCAACTGAGATACCATGATATAGTTCTCAAATTCGTAACTATGGAGTCTGCCAATCTGCCCTTTCCAGCCATGGTGGACAATAGCCTAAACCTTTCCCATTCTCATAGACCCGTACTCAGTAGTGGACCGATGACGGGTTGATCACTATTTAGATAAAGTATGCAAAATTTGAAGCGAAATCAAGCTGTTTATTAATTAATTAAGGCAAACAGGTCTTGCATGTCATAATTTTTTTTTTTTTTATAAAGAATATTAGCCATATTAAATGACTAATATTCCCCTTTCCTCTCCAATTAAGCGTCAGGCTTGTGCTAGGAGTAGGTACGACAATAGTGCAACGGGCAGGATTTGAACCGTCGACCTTTCGGTTTTCAGTCCACTCCTATACCGGTTGAGCTATTGAGGCAATTATTTATTTTAACAGTAGATAATTATCATTTTAGTAGCGCCGCTGTTCACACCCGATATTAAAATCAAAACAGGTGTTGGCAACGCGAAAAATTGCAAAAAGCACAAAAAGCTGCCGTGAGAAAGTGAACAGCTGTTGCTTACATGTACAATGGCTGTTTTTTACGTCTTTTTGGCAAAAAACGGCAAGCTCGTTTTTTGTGCGTAAGTCGAACAAGACGGTATTCGGTACGGTTAATTTGGGATATTAAAATTGTTTTGGTGACTGACTGACTGACTAACTGTATTTGAACTCTACATCTACAGAATTATCGCCATTGAATTCAATGTATAGAATCCCGAACAAATATCGTGTTCTGTAAAACTCTGTACAGTGTTGACCATCAGTAGTCAGTACCCATATTATAAACTAGCTGATGCCCGCGACTTCGTACGCGTGGTTTTCAAAAATCCCGTGGAGGCTCTTAGATATTCCGGGATAAAAAGTAGCCTATGTCACTCTCCAGGTCTTTACCTATACCCATGCAGAAAATCACGTCGATCCGTTGCTCCGTTGCGACGTGATTGAAGGACAAACAAACACACTTTCGCTTTTATAATAAGGGTACTGATGCGAAAGTGTGTTTGTTTGTTGGTTTGTTGTGGGTTGTCCTTCAATATTGACGTGATTTTCTGCATGGGTATAGATAAAGACCTGGAGACACTATTTTATTTAGGCTACTTTTTATCCCGAAAATCAAAGAGTTCCCACGGAACTTTTAAAAAACCTAATTCCACGCGGACGAAGTCGCGGGCATCAGCTAGTTTACAATGAGGGTACTGATTGCTAAGTTGATTGTCCATCATGTCGGCAGAATCCTACCCGCAGGTACGGAGCCGAGATACCTACCATAAATATTTTACTAATCGCTCCCTTATGACTATTGACTCAGCTTCTGAGCTGAACACTACACAGGTGGGGTAGTCTGCCGCCCGTCTAGACTGGGGGGTCGCGGGGGTCGCGTGGGGTCGTGGGGGTGGGGGCGCGGGGGGTCGCAGGCCGTCTAGACAGCTGATCGACTTGCTGGATTTAAAATTGTCTCTACTTTAGGTTTCGGCTTCGAGTTACTGTGGGCGGAAAGTAAGACATTTTGTTGAGAGGAGTTTATACGTAGTGCGCACCAAACAAACGTAGCCTGGCTCTTATTTGAATACTACCCAATCAAATTCAATTAAGTGTTGTACCTACCTAGATTTATACGTTCTAGGAACTAATATCTGTTTGTAGCTTTCCAGGATTCCGTTAAAATTACCAACTAGGTAGGTACATAGTTTACCAATTAGTTTCAACTTTCAAAGTTACATCGGCCACAATAATTTTGATACGAATATTCAGACCCATGGAACTAAGGCATATTATAATATAGTTTCTAGAACGTGTCTACAAAAAAAACGGGCCGATTTGAACCTCCTTTTTGGAAGTCGATTAATTACATCGAATTTGATTCAAATGAGAATCAAATTACGTTTGTATAGAGCGGTATGGAGAGAAACCGCCGCTAAATGGTTGTTTATGTCCCTCGCTACCAAACTTGTTTATAATAAAGTGACATTACCTTTTAATATATTTTCATTCAGTAGCACAGATTCCTCGCTGAGGCCTCGTCCAGACTAACTGACTTCCTCGCTGAGGCCTCGTCCAGACTAACTGACTGTACCTACAATCTGCCAAGTATCAACTCGCAATATTACACACTAGCTGATGCCCACGACTTCGTCCGCGTGGATCTAGGTTTTTTAAAAATCCCGTGGGAACTCTTTATTTTCCGGGATAAAAGGTATCCTTTGTCCTTCCCCGGGATGTAAGCTAACTCTGTACCAAATTTTATCAAAATCGGTTGAACTGTTGGGCCGTGAAAAGCTAGTAGACAGACAGACAGGCAGACTTCGCACTACACTTTCGCATTTAATAATATATTATATTACAGATTAATCTACTCATACTAATCCTAATATTATATAAAGAGGTAAAGTTTGTTAGTTTGTTTGTTTGTCATCTCTGAAACCGAATCGATTTTGGAAATTCTTTCACCTACATAATTTCGTGCGAAGCCGGGGCGGGTCGCTAGTTGTTTAATAACATGCAAAGACGATGACGAACGTTTGTGGCAAAGCGCAAAGACGTCTGTCTCCTTTGCTGTATGGCCGGGCCCCGGGACCCGGGCCCCGGGGTCCACGGTTCAATCCCGGACACGCACCTCTAACGGAGTTATGTGCGTTTTAGACCAAATACCACTTGCTTTAGCGGTGAAGCAAACCATGATGAGGAACCCTGCATGACTGACAGTTCACATTCTACAAATTTGTAACTCGCGACTTCTTCCGCGTGGACTACACAAATTTCAAACCCTATTTTACCCCCTTAGGGGTTGAATTTTCAAAAATCCTTTCGTAGCGGATGCTTACGTCATAATAGCTATCTGCATGCCAAATTGCAGCCCGATCCTTTCAGTAGTTTGAGCTGTGCGTTGATAGATCAGTCAGTCAGTCAGTCAGTCACCTTTTCCTTTTATACATTTAGAAAATAGTCTATTTCTAGTTGTCATCGCCTTGTAACCTACAATATTATTCCCCAAAGCATATCTTTTGTATTGAATGCTTAGAGAAGCATCAGTTCGTCAGTTAGTCAGTTAGTCTGGTCGAAGCGAGCCAGTGTGTTCGTCCCCCACTCTGCAGTCTGCAGCACCAGGCGGCGACATCCAGCTCATCTGAAACAAGATATTGTTATGTTTAAACTAATTGACTACAAGCATTTCCTTTATAGCGGTAATATAGTATAGTGGCTAAGGCCGGGGCATTCCTTCGGGGATCATAGTTCGATCCCGGGCACGCATCTCTAACTTTTCACTTGCTTTAACGGTGAAGGAAAACTTCGTGAGGAAACCTGCATGCCTGAGAGTTCTCCATAATGTTCTCAAAGGTATGTGAAGTCTACCAATCCGCACTTGGCCAGCGTGGTAGACTATGGCCAAACCCTTCTCAGTCTGAGAGGACCCGTGCCTCTGTAGTGAGCTGGCGATGGCTTGTTCATGATGATGATGATTTGACTCGATCAAACCGAGAGCTTCCTCACTCTAGTTCAGTGTGACAAAGTCGCGTGTCCCAGCGGGTGTAGCGACGTCAAGGTTCGTAGGAAGAGTCCAGGTTGGGCGTCTGGTGTCTGGCGTCTGGCGTCTGGCGTCTGGCAGTGGCACGTTGTTGTGGACAACGACAAGAATGCCACGCTGCACGTCTGCGCCACATCCGGCGGTGTGGTGGTGACGTCACGCCACGTGCGCGTGTGGCGACACTCACACGGAGTG
This sequence comes from Maniola hyperantus, assembly GCF_902806685.2. Classification (NCBI taxonomy): domain Eukaryota; kingdom Metazoa; phylum Arthropoda; class Insecta; order Lepidoptera; family Nymphalidae; genus Maniola; species Maniola hyperantus. Next base: position 167,604 of record NC_048544.1, on the reverse strand, counting down.
TCGCACCTCAAGTCAGTTCGTGGAAGTACAACATACGAACATCGCTAATCAGTCAGTTTATGCGAGCTAGTACAGTAAGTAGTTTTGAATAGACTTTTGGTGACGCCAACAGAAGTGGATTTAGATTTATAAAAATCCCGTGGGAACTCTTTGATTTTCCGGGCTCTGTGTACAACCTGTGGTACAACCTGTGGTACAACCTGTGGTACAACCTGTGGTACAACCTGTGGTACAACCTGTGGTACAACCTGTGGTACAACCTGTGGTACAACCTGTGGTACAACCTGTGGTACAACCTGTGGTACAACCTGTGGTACAACCTGTGGTACAGCAGCTCGACATCGCCAAAGCGTCGTCGTTGTCGTCGACGAAAACCTAACAGACGATAGGTACGGTGTTGTTATTCAAGTACAAGTAAGAGCAAGTCCAGCGACTTATAAGGTTCCGTATCCTTAAAGGAAAAAGGACTCTTATAGGATCACTTAGTTGTCTGTCTGTCTGCCAAAATCCTTCAAGGGAATCAAAACATATACGATACTTCTCGTTGAAGTAGAATCTTGAAATGTGGCAGGTTGATTTGGATGATTTGGAGCACAAGTAAATCCGAAAAACGTGAATAGGTCACATAACAACAAAAATTAAACGATGGTACTGAACCGTTCGTGTGCAAGTCCGGCTCACACTTAACTGGTTTTCTAATGACAAAGTGTTGTCAGGTTGGCGGGACATCCCAGCCTCTAGGATATGGCAGCTCTGCGTCGGTAGCAGCCAGCCGTCGGCCGACGCTCGTCGGTCGGCGGTAGACCGGCGGCAGACATTTTTTAAGTCGGCGCACAAACCGGATCCAAGGCGAAGGCAACGTGGTGCGTGTCACGGGAGTTAGCGGTGGCGAGCGCGGAAGCGTTTGATAACAGCCTGCACAGACGACGGACAGTCCTCGGGGTACTTTTTTGGCCGTCGAAATAGTTCGCTTACAATATAATCGCACCGAATAACGCACATGAGGGACTTAAAAGTGCCCCGAATAGCCGAGGATATCAACAGACCGAACCGTATAAAAGTACGGGGGTTCTCGAAAAAATAGAACTGAGAGCTGGCACGCCCCACGGTAAATTTCTTTACATTTCTTTCCGCAAAATCTGTGAACTATAGAACTACATAGAAGCGCACGCACTTCGGAATTAATTCCGGACCGGATTTAAATAGATTTAGTCCGCCATTCGAGAATCGCGATAAAAGGATGCACCTAGTATTTTCTCTGGAAACGTCTTCATAACATATTTGCTATAGAAACTCTTCATAATAACTCCTTCATAATGCCTCTATTTTTTAGGTACTCTTTTAAAAAATGGTCGACGATTTTGTAAATAAACTAGCTGGTTACCGAGTCTTCTGGATTCAGGTTTGTAAGAATTCCGTTATAATTTTCCAAAATATTTTCTTAGAGGCTAGAGCACATGTATGTTATAGAGAAAACATCTAAAATATAAAATTTAAAATTTCCAGACCGACCACCACCACGTGTTTAGTCGACGACGTTAGTCGACTGATAATATAATTTGATAAAAAAAATCGCCTTAAAAACCGCAACATCTCCTTCTCTAGACCACACGCCTGTCTGATGAGTCGTGACACAGCTCTTAGAGCCCTCGCCCACGGCGACTTTTTGTAGCGATACAGTAGCGATGCTGTCGCGCGTCCGCATCGATACAGTCGCGAAGCGGTCGCTAGCTGTGTGCCCTCGCCCACGGTCTCAGATTCAGTCGCGATGCAAACGCGATACTGTCGCGCTTCTGTGTCGATGCAAACGAGAAAAAATGTTGCACTGATGCTCGGTTCTCTATTCACGCGCCACCCTCCCTCCGTTCTTCCCCCGATGTCATCCGACAAAGTCGCGCGTTTGCATCGATACAGTCGCGATGCAGTAGCGCGTTGCAAATGCGACTAACACGCGTTAGTAGTGATGCTGGCGTGCGTTTAGTAAACGCGCGACAGCATCGCTACAAAAAGTCGCCGTGGGCGAGGGCTCTTACAAGCCGCTTCTCTCTTGGAAAGAAGTTTACTTCTCACTAGCTGCCTCGCCCCGGCTTCGCACGGGTGGCCTAACGTGTAACGTGTTCCATCATACGTCATGTGAATGTGCTACATAAACTTTTGAGCGGAATGATGCTAATGGTGGTGAAAACGGCCTTTAAATCACTTGAAATACACAACAAGTGCAAAAGTTGCAAATATACAAAGCTGTTTAATAAAAACCGCCATACCCCTTCCAGGTTAGCCTGCTTCCATCTTAGACTGTATCATCACTTACCACCAGGTGAGATTGCAGTCAAAGGCTAACTTGTATCTGAATGAATAAAATTCAAACAAAGGCTACATATTATTTGTTTGATACTATAGTGAGTCAAGATGGCAATCGGGGGGGGGACGCCCCGCACGCCCGTGCGGGCAAGCGCTGGTGACGTGCGGGCGTGCGGGGCGTCCCCCTGCCTCATACCCCGATTGCTATCTCAACCTGCCACGCATTTACTTGCAGGTAGCTGGTAGCTGGTAGCTGGTAGCTCAATCCTGTCCTGTACAAAACGGTGCCCAGTCAGTGGTTAAGACGTGCTATTCGGGAGTTCGGGGATTCGATACTGAAACTCTATCTTTTCGGAGTTGTGTTTAAAAAACAAAATATCACTTGCTTTAACGGTGAAGGAAAACATCGTGAGGAAACCTGCATGCCTGAGAGTTCTCCATAATGTTCCCAAAGGTGTGTTAAATCTGCGAATTCGTAGTTGGCCAGTGTAGCAGATTATGGCCTAAATCCTTCTCAGTCTGAGAGCAGAGCCGTGCTCAGTCAGTAATGGGTCGGTAGCGCGTTGATCATGATGATGATGATGCAGTAATGTGATTATTATCACATACGAGGTTTAATTTACACCAAAGAAAACGTGATCTCATAAAATTACGAAGTAAACAATTTGTAGCCCCGAGCTATTCTCTAAAGAAAATATATATTATAAGTAAGTAAATTACAAATACAATTGAGATGTTATTAATTAACAAGTTGTTTGTTTCGCCACTCGCCAGTCATCCTACGCATATTGTTAACAAGCTGATTATTCGATAAATCTCATTTTCACTTAATGATCCAGAAGTCCAGTCCGTCAGGACTTCGTGGAAAATTCGGAAAATATCCTTGTGATATTCCGATTTTAGCCCAATAATTATTTTAGTTATATTTAGTAAGTACATCTATAATAATTAATAAAGCTTTGATAGCCTAGTGGTTAGGACGTCCGCCTTCTAATCGGAGGTCGGGGGTTCGATCCCGGGCACGCACCTCTAACTTTTCGGAGTTATGTTAAATATCACTTGCTTTAACGGTGAAGGAAAACATCGTGAGGAAACCTGCATGCCTGAGAGTTCTCCATAATGTTCTCAAAGGTATGTGAAGTCTACCAATCCGCACTTGGCCAGCGTGGTAGACTATGGCCTAACCCTTCTTACTCTGAGAGGAGACCCGTGCTCTGCAGTGAGCCGGCGATGGGTTGATCATGATGATGATGGCACCTATAATAATATAATTTGCTAAGTCGGCTGAAAATATACTAATAATGTGTCAAATCTGAACCGACAGGACTTCAAAAATAATTCCTAACCGACTTCCTAAAAAGGAGAAAGGTTCCCAATTCGGTGTGCTTTTTTCAAATTGTGTATATAGAAATATTCTTTTCCCGTAGGTAGATATAGCTAATTTTTCTATATAGACTTGGCATACGTCAGTCATCTTTGAGAACATTAATTATTATTTATGGAGAACTCTCAGGCAAGCAGGTTATAGAATAGAATAGAATAGAATATGTTTTTATTCAAGTAGACTTTTTACAAGCGCTTTCGGGTTCCTGACGATGTTTTCCTTTACAGTTAAAGCAAGTGATATTTAAACTCCGAAAAATGATCGGAATCGAACCTCCGACCTCCAGAATAGAAGGCCTATGTCTTAATCAAAAGGCTATCACCACTTCTTAGCACCCAAACATGTTTCTATGACTTATAAAATAAACCGAACTACAACAGCTTGGAAGCGACCCCACGACCCCCGGGTAACTAATCATTATTTTTAGGGTTCCGTACCTCAAAAGGAAAAACGGAACCCTTATAGGATCACTTTGTTGTCTGTCTGTCTGTCAAGAAACCTACAGGGTACTTCTCGTTGACCTATAGAATCATGAAATTTGGCAGGTAGGTAGGTCTTATAGCAGAGATTCGGGGAAAAATCTGAAAAATGTGAATTTGTGGCTACATCACACAAAAAAAATTAAATTGTGGTCATGAACTAATAATTAGTATCTTTAATGTTCGAAGTAAATAAGATAACTATATCAAGTGGGGTATCATATGAAAAGTCTTCACCTGTACATTCTACAACAGATTTTTATTTATTTTTATGCATCATAGTTTTTGATTTACCGTGCAAAATGTCGAAAAAATACGACCCCTCGTACGGAACCCTCGTTTCGCGAGCCTGACTCGCACTTAGCCGGTTTTTTTTCAATTTTTGTAACAAATGCCATAAAAGTTTAAATTCGGTCACGGCGCGATCGATCTTATTGATTTTCGCTACCATATTGATTTTTTTGGATCTATTGTTGGAAACGCTAGGGTTGTAGAAGGGTGGAATATAAAGGGAAACTAATTTTGGGGACAAACAAGCGAATTTTTAGTCATTTAGAAAAAAGCTCGCGCCATCTGCTCTTCCGTGGAACGGTGTTTTAGAATTGAAATTCTACCTATACCTACCTACTATGTAGAAAACACAGACTTCGATAAAAAAAAAGTACAATATCAATTTCATGTTTTATACTCTACAACAGTAGGCATTATACAGGGTGTAACGAGAATGCTAGCAAAACCTTAGCGTTATTGTTTACTATACCTAAACACAATCCAATATCAATAACCATTTGTCGCATTTTGTAGTTTTAAGTATTTTTCAAACCCGCAATGTATAGTGTGCAAATCTCAGGTCTGAGAGTGGCCTACTTACGCAAAGTTCGTTGACCTCTAGTGTCAGTCAGATGTTTTTATTTGCATTATATCGTGAGCTTTTATAAAATATAGGATATTTTCTATAAAATATATTTTCCAAAATATAGGACATTTTTTTTTAAAAAAAGTAGGACATTTTCCAAAATATACGATAATTTATTTTAGTTTTTTTTTTATGGTACCATGTATCATCAGTACTATCTATCGGTGGTCTTCGTTATTGCTTGCGTTCTGGTTACGCCTGTATTAAGAGTTAGTTGAATTTTTAAAAGAGGAACCGCTGAGTTTCTTGCTAATATCTACTCTCGATAGTGAACCAACTCATATACAATGTGGTAGGTAGACTCACTTGAAGAATCGAAAGCATTTTGTAGAAAATTATATAAAAAATAAAAATATTCTCTATGATAATAGTCGAGTCGATTTATTCCGTGAAACACAAGTAATTTTCCGTGTTAAAAAGTAGATAGCCTAGGCCTGTCCTTGGGATGTCGTGAAAAGTTAGCAAACAGACAGACACACTTTCGCATATTTTATAATATCAGTATGCATTAGTATGGATGGATAGTGAAGGAGTCACGACCCTCAGCGATGTGGAAGCCGACGCAGAGTGTCGTTCAGTGGGCGACGCGCGACGCCGCACTTGACGACAGCACGCCGGAGCGTGGCGGACAACGGGTCAAGGCCCCAAGGTCGTGAACCCACACAATACCTAAATTGAAACGAATGCTAGACTACCATCACTCTGACTAGTTATATTTTGTTCAATGGCATACCGCATCGGCACTGAATACATAATAGTTTAGGCTGGGGGCAAAATGTTACTACCAATTTATTGGCCACAAACACTAAAAATTGAAAAATAATTTAATTTATTACCGAATAAATTATGTATACAAGAGTTGATATAGTCCCATAATAATATTTTTTGGTGCCGGTGCCAATTAGCTTCAGCTGCGCGAATCGTCTAGACTTCGAATTTTGATGAGACTCTACAATGGCACCTCATTGGCACCGACCCCAAAAAATATTATTATGGAACTATATCAACTCTTGTATACATAATATATTCGGTAATAAATTAAATTATTTTTCAATTTTTTGTGTTTGTGTATCGAAGTCGGGTTTCATTTTTTTTGTAAAAAAAAATTTATTTCACAATTTTTAGTGGCCCCATGGTATTAAAATATGCTATGACTGGTTAAAAATCTACTGTTTACTAAGCTATTACACTGATCGCGAGCAATTTACTCTTATCCGTTGAGGAGTTCCAGTATCTATCTTCGAAGATGTTCATCAGATCTTCACCAAATTTAAATGGGGCCAACTTTGAAGTATACCCTTTCAAACAAAAAAAGAATTTTCAAAATCGGTCCAGGCGTCTTCGAGTAATCGGGGAACATACATAAAAATTAAAAAATAAAAAGATTCCGACGAATTAAGAACCTCCTACATTTTTTGAAGTCGGTTAAAAACCCGACTAGTTAGGTAGTACCTACCTATACCTACTCCTCTTAATAAACGCTGCAATATAGAAAAATAGTTTTCAGGAAAATTGAAAGCAGGATGTTATCGCAGTCCTACGGGAACTTGACCAAAGTTATGCCAAGAACGTTTTTTGTTTCAGTTACATCTGTATTAATCATTGTTTCAAAGAGTTACTATTTATGACGCACTTGAAAAGATTTTCCTTTTAAATTTCTAAGATATTATTAATCAATTAATCGTATTAACTGCAATTATTCTCAGAAGTTATTGAACTGTCTGGCTGTCACTTACTTACTTATAAGTACAAACTTATTTAACAGGAGCCTCTCCATCACTCGCTCTATACAAAAGTGTTTGGTTCTTCTTAAAATCCTTACTAAGATTATAAATACGAAGGTGTGTCCGTCTGTCTGTCTGCTCGCCTTTCTGAAAGCTCGGCTGCTTCGTGAGCTGTTGAATCCGTTCAACAGATTTTGTCAAAATTTGTTATAGCGATAGCTTGCATCCCGGGGAAGGACATAGGCTACTTTTTATCCCGGAAAATCAAAGAGTTCCCACGGGATTTTTAAAAATCTAAATCCACGCAAACGAAGTCGCGGGCATCATCTAGTATTAAATAATACAGTTCTTCTTAAAATATGATATGAAATAGCGTATCTACGAGTAGTATGAGAATCAAGAAAATCTCTTCCACTCACTATCACTATAATTAAATGCGAAAATGTGTTTGGTTTGTCCTTCAGTTACGTTGCAACGGGAAACGGAACGACGTGATTTGTTGCATGGATATAGTTATATGGGCAGTCCTGGAGAATACAGTCTACTTTTTATTCCTTTAAAAAGTAAAAACCTAAATCCATGCGGATGAAATCATGGGCTAGTAAACTATGATAAAGACCACAATGAATAAATACTTAAATTTTTTAAAGAGAACTTACATTTCACCATTATTAGTTTTCGTCCATAGCTGGACATAAGCCTTTCCTGGAGGGCATCAAACCCACATTGACATTATTGAAGAAAACTATTCACACAGATTCATTTCACTAAAAGCACCAACTAAAATATAATCATTTAGTCAAAATAGGTTGTACACTTTTGGATAGTCAATTATTGTAGAATTTGTAAGATAATGATGAGGTGATATTTAATTACGTAAACTAAAAACAGAAGCTACGACGGCCCAGTTTTGTTTCTCCTTTCGTGACTGAACACGCGAGATTTCATCTCACGGCGCGGCACAGCCTCCCTGCGCGACAGCTGGGGGCCAACTGACACATGACGTTAGAGAAAAGCTTTTCTGCTTTATTTTCCCATGCTACCAACTAAATCCAATAAGATTGCTATTGGACTTTTGACTTAATTGCGATTGTGACAAGTTACACAAACCACAGTAAGATCATGTCGAGAGTTCCTCTCAAAGCTTTTGTTTATTATTTTTCATTTATTTCCTTTTGCTTTTAACTTGCGTGTTACTTTTAAGTTGTTACTATGGACGCCAGGCTGTTTTATAATATACCTAAGTGCGTTCTAAGTTATAGTTAAGTTATAACATTCAGAAGTAAAACAAACTTAGAATAGGTACAATCTCTAAATTTTAATAAGAGTTAACCTAGCAACTTTATTTAGTAAAGGTAACATTAAGAACAGCTTTTTCTTTTTAAATAACTTTGTATTTTTGGAAATTCCACCCATAAGAGGCTTAGATAAATAGGGCATTTTTGTATGAAAATCCGTAATTTTTCAAGTTACATATATCCATAAAACTATACGTATCCGTTTCCGTAGACTTTTGGTAGAAAATGAAGAAATACGTGTTTCAGGGTTTTCAGAAATCCTACTCCCAAGGGTGACCCCCTTGAATGGAATTGTATGAAAGTCCATCATTTTTGGGGTTCCATACCTCAAAAGGAAAAACGGAACCCTTGTAGGATCACTTTGATGTCTGTCTGTCTGACTGTCAAGAAACCTACAGGGTACTTCCCGTTGAACTAGAATCATGGAAATTTATCAGGTATGTAGATCTTATAGCTGACATTTGGGGAAAAATCTGAAAACCGTGAATTTAGCGTTAGATCACACAAAAAAAATTAAATTGTGGTCATGAACTAATAATTGTATTTTCAATTTTCTAAGTAAGTTAACTATATCATATGCAAGGTCTTCACCTGTACATTCTAAAACAGATTTTTATTTATTTTTATGTATCATAGTTTTTGAATTATCGTGCAAAATGTCGAAAAAATACGACTGTAGTACGGAACCCTCATTGCGCGAGCCTGACTCGCACTTGGCCGGTTTTTTCAAGTTAATATATATGAATGAATGAATTAATATATTCTATTGATTAAAAATCGGTTACTTACAAATAGCTAACTTTAATGGAATACTGGCCCCTAAACTAGGAGACCCGTGCTGTAGGGGCCAGTGCCTTCCCATACACAGTGAAAATTGAAATTTGAGCTTTACGACTAAAAATAAAGAAATACCTTTTTCAGGGTTTTTTGGAAATTACCGATTTTGATCAATTTCACTCGAGCGAAGCCGGGTCAGCTAATAAGTATACATATAACATCGGGCAGGCATCGAACTTGTAACCTTTCGGTTCGTAATCTCTGGCTCGATACTGCAGAGTGGCGCCAATGCAGGGTCAACGACCTGCAGATGTACCGCTCTCAGAAAAACCTTATTGCACGACTGCCAGAAAAAAGTAGTGTAGCGTTTGAAATTAATTTATTTATTTCATGACAGGACAGCATGTGCCACTTATGATATAGATGATGCCCGCTACTTCGTCCGCGTGGATTTGCGTTTTATTAAAATCCCGTGGGAACTCTTTTATTTTCCAGGATAAAAAGTAGCCAATGCCAAATGTGAATTTCCGGGATCTATCTCTGTATACAAAATTTCATATAAATAAATCGGTTATACGGATGGCCCTTTCAAATTCCCGTGGGAACTCTTTTATTTTCCAAGATAAAAAGTAGCCAATGCCAAATGTGAATTTCCGGGCTCTATCTCTGTATACAAAATTTCATATAAATAAATCGGTTATACGGATGGCCCTTTCAAATTCCCGTGGGAACTCTTTTATTTTCCAAGATAAAAAGTAGCCAATGCCAAATGTGAATTTCCGGGATCTATCTCTGTATACAAAATTTCATATAAATAAATCGGTTATACGGATGGCCCTTTCAAATTCCCGTGGGAACTCTTTTATTTTCCAAGATAAAAAGTAGCCAATGCCAAATGTGAATTTCCGGGCTCTATCTCTGTATACAAAATTTCATATAAATAAATCGGTTATACGGATGGCCCTTTCAAATTCCCGTGGGAACTCTTTTATTTTCCAAGATAAAAAGTAGCCAATGCCAAATGTGAATTTCCGGGCTCTATCTCTGTATACAAAATTTCATATAAATAAATCGGTTATACGGATGGCCCTTTCAAATTCCCGTGGGAACTCTTTTATTTTCCAAGATAAAAAGTAGCCAATGCCAAATGTGAATTTCCGGGCTCTATCTCTGTATACAAAATTTCATATAAATAAATCGGTTATACGGATGGCCCTTTCAAATTCCCGTGGGAACTCTTTTATTTTCCAGGATAAAAAGTAGCCTATGTTCTTCCCTGTGATGTAAGCTAACTCTGTACCAAATCTCATTAAAATCGGTTAAACTGAGATAGTCAAAGTCAAAGTCAAAGTCAAATGATTTATTCAAAATAGGTAATAAATTACTCTTATTGATAGTCTGGTACCTATGGTGTTAGATTTGTAAGATATAGTGGTGATAATTATAACGCAAACTTAAAACTAAAGCTACGAGGGTTCCAAACGCGCCCAGGTCTGAGAAGAGCCCACAACAAACTCAGATAGTATGGACGTATCGTATGGATGACAAGACTCTACCATCGCATCGTCGCGCGTCGGTTCGGAAACCAGTTAGCATTCAAAAGAGAATATGTAATTTAAAAAATCATTATTTTTATTCATTTTTAAAATAATTAACTATGATATCGTCACGCTGTAGGGTACGGAAAGCGATTAATGACATCACATGGCGTAAACGACAAATATTTTTCCATGTTTTAACATAAAAATATCTTCCCGCAAAAATTACTATATTTTTATGTTAAAAGAATTGAAAAAACTTGTCGTTTACGAGTTGTGACGTCATTCCATACAGCGTGACGTTCATGTTAAAAATAAATAAAAAACGTGATTTTTTTAAATTATTCTCTCTGGTAGGTAATGAATTCTAGCGCCATAAACTACCGCTATACAAAAAAATCACTTCATTGTATTACTACAGTCCACGACCCTATTGAATTGAATCAAGTTAACGACTGGAATCAGACGAATAGTTTTTTTTGGTATCGCTCCTCGGCCAGACGCATCCCCGGCCGGGCGTCGAACCCGCGTCCCTCCCAGACTGCAGATTGAAGGCGAGACAGCCGTTTGCAGGCTTTAGGCTTCCATGTCCCTTGGAAAGGGACTAGCTAGGTACCTGTACCTACTACCTACTACTATAACTTGGAAAACTTTGGAAAAACTAACGAACGTTTAGAATTTAGATTTGTGGCGGTTTAGGGGGTCAAGTGGTGCTAGTTGACACGTCGGCCTCCTCCGGGGCTCGGAGGTTCGATCCCGGGCACGATTAAATATCACTTGCTTTAACGGTGAGGGAAAACATCGTGAGGAAACCTGCATGCGTAACCTCTTAAATATGTGACGTCTGCCAATTCACACTTGACCAACATGGTGGACTACAGCCTAAACCTTTTCCACTCTGAGAGCAGACTGCTCAGTAGTGGGCCGGCGATGCGTTGTGATGATCATGATCTGGGGTACTTTGAACTTTCCTTCTACCTACTTTTCTAGGTGATATCACTGCCCTGCCCATATTATAAATGCGAAAGTGTGTTTGTTTGTTGGATTGTTGGTTTGTCCATCAATCACGTCGGAACAGAGCAACGGAACGACGTGATTTTTGCATGGGTATAGTTTAAGACCTGGCGAGTGACGTAGGCTACTTTTTATCCCGGAAAATCAAAGAATTAGAAAGACATTTTTCAAACAAAAACAAAACTAAGTACTAATTAAAGTTTTTACTTTTTTTTTTTTTATTCAGATACAAGTTAGCCCTTGACTGCAATCTCACCTGGTAGTAAGTGATGATGCAGTCTAAGATAATAGCGGGCTAACCTGGAAGGAGTATGGCAGTTTTTATTAAACCCATACCCGTTTGGTTTCTACACGGCATCGTACCGGAACGCTAAATCGCTTGGCGGCACGGCTTTGCCGGTAGGGTGGTAACTAGCCACGGCCGAAGCCTCCCACCAGACCAGACCAGAAATTTAGAAATTATAAAATTCCAAACCCCTGCCATGAATCGAACCCGGGACCTCCCACTATTAAGACCACAGCGCTCACCACTGCGCCAGGGAGGTCGTCAAAAAAAATTAGTAGTAGACATCAGATTAGTTGTAGGTAGGTAGTAGATAGACATTGTGACATGCATATTTTGTCTAAAGAGACAAAATATGCATGTCACAATGAAAATACAAGTTTTTTGATGACATTTAAGTAAGAAGTACTAATTATTATTAGATAGATTATTGACATATTGTGTTGCGAACCAAAGTTTCAGATTTGTATTATAAGTTATTTTAGCTACGAGCTAGAGACATGACTCGCGAACAGACAGACAAACAGCAGAGTGACATTAACAGGGCTCCGGTTTTACCCTTTGGGTACGGAACCCTAAAAACAATAATCACGTCCACTAAGATTTACCAAAATCGGTCAAGTAGATAGATATTAATATAATCTGGTAAACAGCTGATAGATAATAAAACATAAAATGGAATAGTGCGTAGACTGATTAAAAAGCTAGACTAAAGTCTAAAGTACTGTGTAACTACGTGTGAGGTAGTGACAGCACGACGCGACGTTACGATGAATAACACGACAATTACCATTGTTTAGTAGTCAATATTTGTATTAATCGATCAACAACATTTGTATTAAACGTTTTTTATGTGAAAACAAGTAAATAACTAATGAGAAATACAATGATGCCACGAATTCTCAAACTTTGTTTTGCAACTAAAGTTTGCAAGTAAAAAAATCGGTTACACGGTAAGGGACAAAAAATAGGTTAGCTGCGTCTCTGTTTATCACATTATTAGTAACTTTATCTGTGCTCTCTTTTTAGTGTGAATGAGAAAGCAAACGTTCCTTTGTCTAGATTTTTTACTCCGTCTACGGAATAGTGGCAAATATGAGCATGATTGTAATACATAAGTGAGTGGCTCCGACCTTGAGCCGATATACGACGCGATACGGCGGCTCCCGACCTGCCCTACGCGCCGCCGCGCCGCGTCACCCGCGTGGCGTGTTGTGCTATCTTCTCTATAGGTATATACAAACCGGCCAAGTACGAATCAGACTCGCGCGCACTGACAGTTCCGTACTACAATCGTATTTTATCGACATTTTGCACGATAAATCAAAAACTACTTATACTAGATCTCGTGGAAGTTTGCATAGTAATGTACATCATATATTTTTTTTAGTTTTATCATTCTCTTATTTTAGAAGTTACAGGGGGGGGGGGGACACATTTTACCACTTTGGAAGTGTCTCTCGCGCAAACTATTCAGTTTAGAAAAAAATCATATTAGAAACCTCAATATCATTTTTGAAGACCTATCCATAGATAGCCCACACGTATGGGTTTGATGAAAAAAAAAATTTGACTGTTTGAAAAGACTGTTAGGCGGTACGAAGTTCGCCGGGGCAGCTAGTTATAATATGTATACAAAATTCAAAGTCCTGACTGACTGACTGACTTATCAACATACAGCCTAAACCGCTGGCCCTAGAGACATGAAATTTTTAGGGTGTGTTCTTTGTAAAAGTAGGTATCCAATAAGAAAGGAAATTTTGAAATTCCACCCGTAAGTGGGATGAAAGTTTGTATGAAAATCCGTATTGGAACTTGGTATGGTGTTAAAGGACTTTTGAAAATTCAACCCCTCCGTTGATTTTTCAAATTCCACCCGAGCGAAGCATCTATAGTTATGTAGGTATATGTCGCAGGGAAATGATAAAAACCGGGATTTGTTCAAATCAGCAGATCAGCAGATGTTACAATAACAACTCAATTTGATCATTTCACTGATAAACATACTGAACATACTGTAGTGAGCAGTGAAACACCTGCACGCTAATTCACAACTCAGTGTTCAACGATGAATAATAGCCACTGAGCTCATTTGATATTGGTTGGTTCTACATTGCTGCTTTACTGAGTGACATTAAAATAAGTTTTCGTAGGAAACCTTCAATGGATTAAAAATAAATGTCAAATGGAAAAAAAAGCTCGGTGACTGTCATTAATCGTTGAACACCGAGTTAGCGAATAGCCTCGCTGATAATAGTGAGACGTCCTAGAGAGAGATCTAGTGTGCACTTCGCTTAATGTTGAAGTTTGACAGTTTGAGTGGTAACAGGTTTCTGCTACTCGCCACCAGGATCTCCACTTAAACAATAGAAGAGGATGCAATGTTAGAGCAAGACAACACACCTGGCAGAAATATCAAATACTCTAAGGAAATATCACAGAGGAGTTACTCAGAAGGACAATTTGAAATTGGGACGGAATATTTCAAATCCTCTATTCTAGAATTCGTAGCAGTATAAGTCCCGCAAATGGCTATTGCGCTGGAACCATGTCTCATTAACATCCAAATGATGTCATTTTGACGTCAGCCGAAATAAAAATACCATCAGCTCGAAACTTCAGTCTAGTGCTGACGTTACTAAAATGGCGGCCACGCGCATCAGCAATATAAAAGGGGAGGTTCACAGCATCAGTCAGTTCAGCCAAGTACTCTACATATTCTTTGGTTCAGTTGAGAGGACTCAAGTCCAAGAGATATAACATGCGACAGTAACCGAAGCGGGAAGAGGCAGTTGAGTGGAGAATTCAGTACTAGTGGTGTTCCAGCTCCAGCTCCAGGTTCCGTGCTGAAGTTCGCGCGGTAAGCCCAGGTTACCAAGGATCTTCAATCTAATCGCGAAATCCCAAAAGAAGGAGAAGGTCAAAATCTAGACGATTCAGGATCAAAATCAAGAGTTTCTTCACTCTAGTTCACTCTGCTCTAGGTGAATGCAATCGTCACTGAATGCAAGGTATGAAACTAAGGTCTACTAGCCCCGCTGATTATTAGGGTTCCTCACCTCAAAATGAAAAAAGGAACCCTTTTAGGATCACTTTGTTGTCTGTCTGTCAAGAAAGCTATAGGGTGCTTCCCGTTGTCCTATGGCAGGTAGGTAGGTCTCATAGCGCACGTAAGGGGGAAAATGCAATAACCGCGAATTCCAAGTTTATAAGCTTTATGGTTTCTGGGATTTCGTGTTTAATCAGTGAGTGAGTGGTATTTCGTGATTAATCAGTGAGTGAGTGGTATTTCGTGTTTAATCAGTGAGTGAGTGGTATTTCGTGTTTAATCAGTGAGTGAGTGGTATTTCGTGTTTAATCAGTGAGTGAGTGGTATTTCGTGTTTAATCAGTGAGTGAGTGGTATTTCGTGTTTAATCAGTGAGTGAGTGGTATTTCGTGTTTAATCAGTGAGTGAGAGGTATTTCGTGTTTAATCAGTGAGTGAGTGGTATTTCGTGTTTAATCAGTGAGTGAGTGGTATTTCGTGTTTAATCAGTGAGTGAGTGGTATTTCGTGTTTAATCAGTGAGTGAGTGGTATTTCGCTTTTATATAATAATTATATAGATTCATAATTTTAATACCCCTAGTGACTCTCGGAAGATTGAGACAAATAATCTAAATATATAAAAGGAAAAGCTGACAGACTCACTGACTGACTAACGCACAGCCAAACTACTAGACGGATCGGGCTGAAATTTGGCATGCAGATAGATGACGTCAGCATCCACTAAGAAAGGATATTTGAAAATTCAACCCCCAAAGGGGTTAAATAGAGGTTTCAAATTTGTGTAGTCCACGCGGACGAAGTCGCAGGCATGTTAGCGGATGCTTACGTCATAATAGCTATCTGCATGCCAATTTTCAGCCCGATCCGTCCAGTAATTTGAGCTGTGCGTTGATAGATCAGTCAGTCACTCAGTCAGTCAGTCACCTTTTGTTTGGCATTCTGCACGTGACAGTGAGCCCTGACAGTTAGCGTGTCACGGTTCAAAGACGCCATGATAAGTCCAATATGGCGGATATGAGCCGCCACAAACGCGTCCACCGAGCCGTATATACGTTGGTTATCTGCCGCCGGCCACGTGGCACGCTCAACAATAATAATAATAGCATTATTATTGTTAGCACCAACATGGGCTCCCAAGTCCCAACCCTGGCCGCAAAGAGACACACACACGCACACTGCAGGCCTGTCGTTGTCGCCACACGCACACACACACACACACACACGCAACTGACGTAGCCTTTATACATCATGTCAAGTGATTTGAACAATAGCAACCAAAAAAATTTGGCAGTAGTGGGGACTGCCGACAGAAGTGAAAATTTTAATGTAAAAACTTTGAAACAAATAGTGGTAATGATTATGAGCACACCTAAATTTTAGAGTATTTGCATCCTCTTCTTACTAATGTTAGGTACCTATATGAAAAGGACAGACACAGTTTGACAGTTTTAAATTTAATTTAGAGCTGTCAAACCTTGTAACTTTAGCTGGCAGTCGGGAGCCTATTGTTTAAATTCGTAGCGTGCATTAAAATTTAAAGTCTTTAAATGTAAAATTCATTTTCAGTCCTTTATTAGCAATACTAGCTGATGCCCGCGACTTCGTACGCGTGGAATTAGGTTTTTAAAATTCCTGTGGGAACTCTTAAATTTTCCGGGATAAAAAGTAGCCTTTGTCCTTCCCCGGGATGCAAGCTACCTCTGTACCAAATTTCGTCAAAATCGGTTGAACGGTTGAGCTGTGAAAAGCTAGCAGACAGACACACTTTCGCATTTATAATATTATTAGTATGGATTAAAAAGAAAAAGATGCAGATACTCTACATTTAGTTAAGAGAAAGACAACAGAATCAGCGCTAGTGTTTTTATTGAATTTTCAAATTAATTGTTTGTAGTATCAAAAATAATAATTTCATATTTGTAAATTAAAACGAGTTGTTATTCTAAGATTAAAACCATTCTTAGGTATCTACCATTAGTAGTTTAGTTTCCACTTTATGTACCTACTGGCACTACACTTTACTACAGGCACTATTAACACTAGAATGTCGGTGACGCGACCTTGACATTTTTACCCATCCCAAAATTGCCTACCACACTTAAGTTTTCACTTCAAAAAATTTACAGTTAGTGGGGATTGCCAACAGAAGTGAAGCATAAAAGGTAGGTTTTTAGGGTTCCGTACCTCAAAAGGAAAAAAGGAACCCTTCTATGATCACTTCTTTGTCTGTCTGTCTGTCTCTATACAGGATACATACATAGGATACTTCCCATTGACCTAGAATTATGAAATTCGGCGGGTAGGTAAGTCTTATAGGACACGTTAAGGGAAAAATCCGAAAAACGTGAATTTGTGGTTACATAAAAAATCTGACAAGATACCTAACAGGTTAATGTTATGCGTCACTAAACCCATCTAAGGTAAGGTAAGGTAATCACCATCATTATACTCCATCACCCAATTTATTGGTAAAATCTAATAAGAAGTAAATCAAAGAACACGATTCTAATCACGCTGTATCAGTGGAGGCTCACACTAGCGCACATCTCTACGCGTCTGCTGCACGCACACTAGCATACAGCCGCGTAGGAGCGCGCACACACGCGCACGCACCAACGTCATACACGTTCGTTGGTACACACACGCACACACACTCACACGACGAAGCGATGTACAATAAACGCACACATCCAGACAAGTTCGTCGACCGAACGCGTGTCGCTTTTTGCGATACGTACCGAGATTCAAAACTCGGATCCGATTTTAGTTTTAAAATTGACTCTTACTAAATTGGAATAGAGTCCCAAGTATTTGGCGCTACGCTCTATCAAAATTTATTGATGAAATCGACTCTTATTAAGTCGGAATAAGGTTGAAAATATTTCCTATTTGCTTCAGAGATGATTAGTATTGTAGATTTAAATGAATTTCAACTCTTTTGAATCATTAAATACGGTATGTTTTGGTTTGCATCAGTGACATGTGCAAATGTCAATTACTGACACGAGGAAGTTCTTTATGAGAGCCATGTATAGAGATGTAGAATTAATGCTAACTGTAATTTTAAGTCTTTTAAGAGGAGTAGGTAAGTAATTTGTAGATAGCAGAGAAACTATAGTTGAATTGACTTTTGTACTCAAATTTCGTTTTGAACCACATTCGATATAATCGCAAGATCCCAGAGGACGAGTGAGTGCCAAAATCGGGTTAGGTTAGGATTAGAACATAAATATCTATGTGCTCTATTCGGTACTGTCAGGTGTTTCACTACTTAGTCACAAACTATGCACAGTGTTTTATCATACCACAAGATTTGTAGTGAAATGATAAAAAAAAGTTGTCGTTTTAACATCTCCCGGGGATTGACCATATCCCTAAGGGATATAACCAAATCCCGGTTTATACCATTTCCCTGCGACATTTATAAATTCCTTGAGTAGTAAATGCTCTCCATCAGTGGTGGTGATGATGGTGATGATGGTGATGGTGGTGGTGGGATCGTCCGCGTGGATTTCGTTTTTGCAAATCCATTGGGAACTTTTTGATTTTCCGTGATAAAAAATGCAAAAAATCACGGTTATCCGTTGCTGTGTTGCGAGGTAATTGAAGAACAAACAAGCACACTTTCGCATTAATTAATATGGGTAGTGATTTTGGATCTCTTTTACTCGTATGTCTGTCAGTGGGGACGAGGGATCTGGAAATTGTAATGTGCGCTCAATTGAGTCTCTGCATTTTCTATCGTTGTAGTAAAAACCGGCCAAGTGCGAGACAGGCTCGCGCAATGAGGGTTCCGTACTACAGTCAGTCGTATTGTTTCGACATTTTCGGCAAAAATAAATAAAAATCTGTTTTAGATTAAAAAAAAAAAAAGAATATTAGCCATGTTAAATGACTAATATTCCCCTTTCCTCTCCAACTAAGCGTCAAGCTTGTGCTAGGAGTAGGTACGACAATAGTGTAACGGGCGGGGTTTGAATGCACAGGTGAAGACCTCTCATATGATATCCCACTTGATATAGTTATCTTACTTCGAAAATTGAAGAAACTAATTTAATATTAGATGAGACCACATTTTTTTTTGTGTGATGTATTACCCTGAATTCACGGTTTTCAGATTTTTCCCAAAATGTCTGCTAAAAGACTTACCTACCTGCCTAAGTCAACGGAAAGTACCCTGTAGGTTTCTTGACATACAGACAGACAGACAGACAACAAAGTGAGGGTTCCGTTTTTCCTTTTGAGGTACGGAACCCTAAAAAGTCTAAAAACCAAAGTTTTTATAGCAGTATGAGGCTCTTGTAAGTAACGAAACGGACAGACTTACGGATGAACAACATTTAATGATCTTATTGGGGTTATACGTTGTTCTATTAAGCCCTAATATGGAACGTCAAAAGTAAATATAATATTGAACACGAAAGTGAATAGGGCTCCTTGTGGGCGAATCCCTGAAGGGCGAGTGAAGTCATTGCATATAATGATCGTGATAATTCCACCCCCCGCAGCCCGCGCCCCGGACCCCGGACCCACCCCCGGGGGCTCACCCCGCCAGCCAATGGGGTGCAGCTTGCACCCCAGTAGCAAAGCTCGAGGTATCGATTCGATGCCCCTTTGTTGTTAACAAACATTGCATTTATACAATCTTCGAACGACTTTACTTAGGATTTTAGCTGATGCCTGATGATT
The DNA here is from genome assembly GCF_902806685.2 of Maniola hyperantus. NCBI lineage: Eukaryota > Metazoa > Arthropoda > Insecta > Lepidoptera > Nymphalidae > Maniola > Maniola hyperantus. The sequence continues at coordinate 148,153 of NC_048544.1, read as the reverse complement.
TCGTCTGCGTGGATTTAGGTTTTTATCCCTTGGGAACTCTTTGATTTTTTAGATAAAAACTCCGTCCGTTGCCCCGTTGCGGCGTGATGGAAGGACAAACCAACAAACAAACACACTTTCACATTTATACTTAATATTAGTAGATAATATGATACCTATTGATTTGCCTGAAGATTGGGAAAAAAAATTGCAATGGACTTACCTATCTAGGTATTTAGATAACAGTAGCCGACCCGCCTCGTGCAGTTTTTCAAAATCGGTGAATCCAAAAATTCTGAAACAAGTTTTTTTCCTTTTTAATCGAACTCTCAAATGCCTATTATATGGATAGTAATTAGTACTGTACTTAGATATGACTTTAAAAATGACGGACTTTCATACAAACTTTCATCCCCTCTAATTAAAGCTCCAGAGGTGGAATTTCAAAAAAGCCTTTATTAGTGAGTGCCTATGTCATAAATAAGTTTCTAACCCCAGCGGTTCAGTCTATTGATAGATCAGTCAGTCAATCTTTTAATCTGAAACGTTTTCAGAATTTTAAAATTTCATGGACCCCTGTCAAACCTGTTTCAGGAAAAAAGAAACCGTGAATTTTAGAAATCAGTTATATTGGTAGTTTCCTGTATTTACTATAACTGGCACATACAAAGAAAAAACCAAAATCGATGTTACGCCGCAGATGATAACTCACTAACTTAAGTTAGTGAGAAGGATGCTGTCGTTTGGCCTCAACATGGCTGATATCATCTGCACTGCAGTGTTCCGAGAAGCGGCATCGGGCGGTGGAGGCGAGGCAGTGCATGTGGTGCACTTTACCACACAAGGGTTTACAGAGCTGCTGCGGACCCCGAGTACACATGATACGGACCCCACTTTAAGAGACCCGTCAAGGAAATCAATACTTGTAATAATAAATGTACTTCCCGTTGACCTAGAATCATGAAATTTGGCAGTAGCAATGTCTTAGGCTTACCTATTAACTCTTGCTAGCAAATTGAGCTCTGCCGCTTACGCTGTTAGAAAGATTCGGCAGTTAACTGACGTGGAAACCGCAAAGATAGTATATTTTGCTTACTTCCATAGTATGATGTCTTATGGAATCTTAATATGGGGTAAAGCGGCAGATATTGGGAGAATTTTTGTATTACAAAAAAGGGCAATACGCGCAATTTATAACTTAAGACCACGCGATTATCTTCGAGAGAAATTTAAGGAAATAGATATCCTTACTGTAGCCTCTCAATATATTTATAATAACATAATTTTTGTAAGGCAAAATATTCTTAGTTACAAGAAAATTGGTGATCTACACAATAGGCTAACTAGAAACAGAGACAAACTTGCAGCTCCTGCCTTCCGCCTCAGGAAAGTCCAAAAGTCATTTGTGGGTATTGGTATTACCTTTTATACTAAATCCCGCAAACTATTTTGGACTTACCTTTGCACAAGTTTAAAAAATCTATTAAAAATATGCTCCTGAAAAAAGCATATTACACAATTGAAGATTATCTAAATGATAAAAGAGCGTGGATTTGACCTGCAGCTCGTTCCAGCAACGCACAAGACTGCAAATACTATTTTATACATGGCATAATCTTGTACTTATATCAAATATTTGAAAAGAGCAACCGCCGAGTTTCTTGCTGGTTCTTCTCGGTAGGAAAGGCATTCCGAACCAGTGGTAGGTGCATCCGACTATTCGTTACCACTTGTAAAAGTTTATACGAATAAAAAATATTTTTATTTTATTTATTTATTTATCTATAGCACAAGCAGTGATGTGGTATCGTAACTCTATGAGCACAAGTCAAAGATAAAATCCGAAAACCGTAAATTTGTGGTTCCATCACAAAAAGTGTTTCTTCTTATACAATGGTACGGAACCCTTCGTGTGCGAGTCCGACTCGCACTTGACCAGTTTTAAGTGAAAACCCAAATGCCAATTTTTATGGATAATAACTTGAAAAATAACGGAATTTTACACTTTCATCCCCCCTTAGGCATAAAAACAAACCTACCATAATTTCAAGTTTCTAACCCCAGCAGTTTAGGCTATGTGTTGACTGTTGTTGACTTTCTGTTGTCAGTCAGAAAAGTCTTCTCATAACATAAGTACCTATAGACAAACTGATTGATTCATCCGAGAAATTTAAAGTTTTGCATAATAAGTATGTAGGTAGATATTATGGCATATTACGCTCTCTTATCGAGAGTTACATTTTTGTTCCGTTTGCCGTGGAGACCCTAGGGCCGTGGAGACCCTGGGGCCGTGGAGTCTTAGTGCAAGAAAATTTTTACGATACATTTCACCGCGATTGATAGCTTCATCTGGTGACAGAAGAGCTCGCTTATTTTTTGCGCAACGTATCAGCCTGGCTGTCCAGCGCGGAAATACAGCCAGTATTCTTGGCACCATTCCACGCGGCCGCGGGCATGATTTGTATAGTAATTAGACAAGGCTAGCTTTAAGTTTTAGTGTAATATTTTCAATTTAAAAACATAATAAGTAGGTAATAATATGTAGATTGTAATCTTTCTATACCCAATAGAGACTCAAATCGAGAAAATCCCCCCCCCCTCCCCGCCCCACCGGAGCCGGGGCGGGTCACCAAGTCTATAAGTCAATGATTAAATTTATTTAATCATAGTTCATCCATTTATTGAGATATTTTCAAAAATGAAATTAGCCCGATACAAGGCTGCGGCGAGGCTACGGCGAGGCTACGGCGAGGCTACGGCGAGGCTACGGCGAGGCTACGAGTGGGGCGCCAAAGTTCAAGTGCAATAGACATCAACGCGGGTGAGGCTGCTGTGTGTGAGCTTTCAGTTAACTACTACACATCTTCTAATCCGTCTTAACATTATAGATGCGAAAGTGTGTCTGTCTGTCTGCTAGCTTTTCACGGCCAACAGGTTAACCAATTTTGATGAAATTTGGTACAGAGCCATCCCCGGGGATGGGCTTTTTATCCTGGAAAATCTAAAAGTTCTTAAAGGCCTATCCGTTACACCGATTTACGTGAAATTTGGCAAAGAGGTAGCTTATTGCGTCCTGTAAATTGACTCAAGCAATTTTTATCCCGGAAAATCAAAGAGTTCCCACGGGATTTTTGGAAAGCTAAATCCACGCGTACGAAGAAAATTTATAATAAAAAAAATACTCAAAATAAATGTTAAGATTGCTTCGACGTGTAGGTACTTTGTTCATCATCATCATGATCAACCTATCGCCCCGGCTCACTACTGTATCAGCACAGGTCTCCTCTCAGAATGAGAAGGGTTAGGCCCATAGTCCGCCACACGGACCAAGTGCGGATTGGCACAATTCACACACCTTTGAGAACACTATGGAGAACTCTCAGGCGTGCAGGTTCTCTCACGCTGATCTCCTTCAACGTTAAAGCAGGTGATAATTTTTTAAAACGCATAATTATATAACTCCGAACAGGTAGAGGTGCATGGTCGGGATCGAACTCCGAACGACTAGGAGGCTGACGTATGAACCAATAGGTTATCACCACTTTTAGGATCATCATCATCTCCTCGCCAGTCTACTACTGAGCACAGGTCTCCTCTCAGAATTAGAAGATAGGAGCATAGTTAACCTTTTTTTTTTTAAACTAAATCTGTCCAGGATAAAAAAACATATAAAAATTCGCAGCTGTAATAAGTAGGTAAGTTGTACACTCAAAACTGAATCGTACTATACACGGGGTCATCATAGTACACTGATTATTATCTCTAATTACAAAATAATACGTAAGCACAAAAAAATACACCTCAAAATAATAGCACAAAAACTGTTTGACCTAGAAATGTAATACAATCCAGTGGTATGTAGAGTTCAACTTACATTGGCTTATCTCTGTAAATAAATTCGCAACACTGTGACCTCGAGGAAGTAAAGCATTTCTTACTATGTGAGGGTCAGTTGATACTGGTTTATCTCTACACACAAATTCGCAAGCATAATTTTCTTGTCAATTTGTACACACACGCACAACTCACTCACACGTGCGCGCGCGCCGGTGTGCGTGGTGGTGTGCGTGGTGGTGTGCGTGGTGGCGCGCGCGCGCCAGTGTGCGTGGTGGCGTGCGCGCGCGCCGGTGTGCGTGGTGGCGTGCGCGCGCGCCTGTGTGCGTGGTGGCGTGCGCGCGCGCCTGTGTGCGTGCATGATTCAGCGCAGACAGGCCAGGCCGGTCCGGCTACCGCGTTACGCGGCCTCCACTCCATTGTAGCACACGGCACGATTTTTAATCACTATAATTACAAAGTATCGAATTTGGTTATGCGTGTATTTTACAACAATGGGGCCGATTCTCTTGTACACAATCTCTAAACTTAACTAAAATGACACTTCTAAATATATTGCTATCCCTTACATGATGTTGCTTGCGGAAAAGGATACACTAGAATTAGACCTGTTAATTTAGTATAATTTAGAGATTGTGTACAAGAGAATCGGCCCCACTGATGATGCTCGCGGCTTCATCCGCGTGGATTGAGGTTTTTTAAAAACCCTATGGGTAATCTTTGATTTTCCGGGATGAAAAGTAGCATATGTCCTTCTCCGGGATACAAACTATTCCTGTACTAAATTTAGTCAAAATCGGTTGATGGGCCATGAAATGCTACCAAACAGACAGACAGACAGACACACTTTCGCATTTATATTAGGTATTAGTATGGATATAATTAAGTACTTTACTTCAATCCTTAGGAATGCTATTTTATTAAAAAAACTAACGTTTTTATACTTACTTGCATTAAGAATTAAGATCAACGACCTCTATTTAATTTTATTTTAATATAGCATTAGAATCTAATATTTAGGGTTTGTGAAGTTTATAGCTGTAAAACATACCTACACTATTCCGCGAAGTTACCCTCTTAATGTTTTGACAGATTAAATTTTTTCAGAAAACATTTTATTTCAACCTCCAAAAACTATCGATTGACTGCTGGGCTGTTTTATTTTTAATCCATTGAAGTTTTTCTACGAAAAATCTAAATATATAAAAGAAAAAGGTGACTGACTGACTGATCTATCAACGCACATCTCAAACTACTGGACGGATCGGGCTGAAATTTGGCATGCAGATAGCTATTATGACGTAGGCATTCGCTAAGAAAGAATTTTTGAAAATTAAACCCCTAAGGGGGTGAAATAGGGGTTTGAAATTTGTGTATTCCACGCGGACGAAGTCGCGAGCATAAGCTTGTTATTTTGATATGACTCATATGAGATGAAGAAGCATTGTAAAACCAACCAATGTCAAATGAGCTCGGTGGATATCATTCAGTGATAGCCACTGGTTAGCGAATCACCTCGCTGGTGGTAAGTGATGATGCAGTCAAGATGGAAGCGGACTAACTTTGAACAGGTAAGTATGGCAGTTTTATTAAACCCACCGATACCCCTACACGGCATTGTACCGGAACGCTAAGTCGCTTAGCAGCGCGGCTTTTGTCGGTAGGGAAGTAACTAGCCATGGCCGAAGCCTCCTACCAGACTAAATTAGAGACAATTTAGGAATTATGAATTCCCAAGTAAGATCACAGGGCTCAGCACTGCATCAGGGACGTTGTTACCGGCAAAAATCTCGTGTCGAAAAAATTGTGTGTGTAATGGAAACAATGCACAGTTCACGAGGCAATGACACGGTCCCAAGTTCGATTCCCGCCTCCAATCTAGATCTCGCGGTAGAGCGTGTGCTCTAACATTTGTTGCGAGACATAACAACTACTTAACCGACTACCAAATAGCTCCTTTAAACATTTTGAGCATTTCGTATGAATTTGTAAGTGATTATCTGAAATGGTTATTGTTTTTGATTTAACTATAGTTTGATTTTAATTTAGTTTGTAACGATGGGGTTGGCATACCTATAGGTCACTTATAAAAGCCCCTTAAAAATATCAAATTAAAAAAAAAGCTCTAAAGAATAATATTGTGTTTACAAACGGTTCGGTGAAAAATTCTTCTGGACATCAAACACTAAATTGATTTTGATCCCCCAACACGTTTGACTGTTTGTCTGACTGTGTGTGTGTGTGTGTGTGTGTGTGTGTGTGTGTGTGTGTGTGTGTGTGTGTGTGTGTATATGTGTCCAACTCTAAGTGCTGTAGCGGGACTGATTACGATTAAATTACGGTATCTTCAGACAAAAAGGAACCCTTATATGATCACTTCGTTGTCTGTCTGTCTGTCTGTGCGTCTGTCCGTCGTGAAGAAACCTACCTAGGTAGGTACTTCCCGTTGACCTAAAATGATGGGCAGGTAGGTAGGTCTTATAGCAGACATTAGGGAAAAAATCTGAAAACCGTGAATTTGTGGTTACATTACACTAAAAAATTAAATTGTGGTCATGAACTAAAAATTAGTATTTTCAATTTTTGAAAAAATAGGTATAACTATAGGTTTCTCAAGTGGGGTATCATATGAAAGGTCTTCTTCACCTGTGCATTCTAAAACAGATTTTTCTTTATTTTTATGCATCATACTTTTTGAATTATCGTGCAAAATGTCGAAAAAATACGGTTGTAGTACGGAACCCTCGTTGCGCGAGCCTGACTCGCACTTGGCCAGTTTTGTACAATGGTACGGAACCCCTCGTGTGCGAGTCCGACTCGCACTTGACCGGTTTATATATTTTATATTGAGAGGTCTCCAAGGAAACTTGGGAGAGATAAACATGACTCTAATCAACAAAGGTTGCCTGTAAGGCCGCCTTTGCATGCTTACATTACCTACTTTGTTGTAGGCTGTATTTTACGTAGGTGTCATCCATCATCATCATCATCACCATCATCAACCGATACACACACAGGTCTCTTGTAGGGACTTCCACGCGCCACTTTGGTGTGCAATACAGTTTTCCTTGTCGATCTTCAAGATTGCTGTGTCCTTATGTAGGTAGGACTCGGTAGTTACATCAAAGTAAAGGTGCGAAGCGAGAGTGAGTCTTCTGTATATTTAGATAAATCGTGCTAATGAGAAGGAAAGCAGTGTTTGTTGTCTAGGTCAGTGTATTGCCTAGGTTCAGAGTTGCATGTTATCGCTACTGGTCAACAGATGGCGCTGGTTGTGTTAGCTCTACAATTTTAAACTCTTTCAGCTTAGCAACCTGCTTCGTCTGATTCTTAGGATTTTTGTTTACGATGTTTGTAATATGAACAAATCTATAAAATTAAAATGTTTTTATTTTTTAATTGCTTTTCAATTTAAAATTTTCAAAAAAGCCAGGTTTCAATATATTTCCCTTGAGGTTACCCGTCCAGGGGAGCCCGCTCCCGACTGTTCTAGATGCCATATTGGAATTGTCATGACGTCATAAAGCCAATGACACGTGGAAGCCAACGAAGTTTATGAAATTCTACCAACCTGTTTCTAAGGTAGAATCAAAATTATTATACCTAAGTATTTTTAAATAAGAGACTAAAAATATTATAAATATTTAAGAGGCTAATGATTATTATAGATATTAATCAAACTATTGAATTAATAGTCAATTTTAAAAACTTGTAAGAATAATATTTTTCACAAACAGAGAAACAATAAAATAGAGGCAGGTACAATGTAGGATTCAAAAATTATTTTTAAACAATTTTAAAAATGATGTTTGTGTCCTAATTCCTATCCCATTTACTAAGCAAATGTTTTTGTAGCTTGTATAGGTATAATATGGCGCAGGTGTTAAATTATAACAACTCAGTTTGATCATTTCACAGAACAAATCTAATGATTTGATCATTTCATTGAACAAATCTAATGATTTGATCATTTCACTAAACAAATTAAGTGATATGACAAAATACAATGCATAGTTAAGTACCTAAATGTAGAATGTGTCTTATGTGTCAAATTCTCTTTCTTCTCCACAAAAACAATCTAGGGTAGAATAGACTATCTATAGTTATGAAGGATAGGCTCAAAGAAAGTAAATCTTTAATCCGTGTAACTTTGAAAGTAGGTACACACTTTTACAGAAAAGATTTTATCACAAAATACATAGACACAGATATAAATTTTTAGAACCTGTCTACGAAATTTAATTTTTAGTTGAGTTTGATTGATTCAAAATATGAGAAAAAAAATATCTACATTCGTTTGTTTGGAGCGCGCTACAAATGAACTCCTCTTAGGTAAATCGATGACACTGTAAGAATATTATGGTAACCTGGACCCCAATCTATAACCTCAGTGGCTAGCGCTGAATGATAGCCACCGAGCTCATTTGACATTAGTTGGTTCTACATTGCTGCTTCACTGAGTGATTTCAAAATAATTTTTCGTAGAAAACCTTCTATGGATTAAAAATAAATGTCAAATGAGTTCGGTGGCTATCATTCAGTGTTAGACACGGAGTTAGAGAATCAGTAGGTAGGACAGTCTGCGGCTGCCAACTCCTGGACAACTTACAGTCAATGCCGGACAGCATCAGCAGGGTGGCGTCATGACACAGGGATAGTCTCTGACCACAACAATTGGCTATCACGGCTTAATACTACTTAATATTGACGCGGGGATCGATGACTTGTTTGGGGTGATTTAAATTTTGAATGTGGCCCTTGTTCGATAGAGAAAGTTCTGGAGATGGTCCTTTGAAAAGTTCAGGATCCAACTCCTTAATTCTGATGCTGCAGGGGTACTGACCACCTAAGCCATGGAGATTGAGGACTTGCCTATTGAGGATTGATATTGTAGGTAGGTAGTTTATCACTGAAGTCCAAATCCTGACAACTCCTCATTTCTGAGTTCTGACCACCTAAGCCATGGGGGCAGAGGACTGTCGAAGGTGACTTAATATTGTACTTAGTTAGGTTAGGTTAGTTACAACCATGTATGGACAAATACAGAAGTATCAATGGGGTCAAAATAAATCTTACTTAGAAAATAGTGGTCCAATTTTTATTTATTTATTCGGAAAAAATTATTTTCGAAGGTAGGCAGGTTTTTGGGGTAGGTACCTATCTTCGAAAATAACTTTTTTAACTAACTAGGTAGGTAGATAGATATTATACCTATCTACATTACCAAACTACATATTTCAACGTTGATGTTTTTGGACCTATTTTATCCGGAGAGCTAGATATCTCAAAAACGACTCTCAAAAATGAAAGTTTTGTATATAGGTTGTTATCTAAGTAGGTATAGATCTGTAAATCTTCATCAACAAACCAACATCAGTCATTTAGGTATAGATACCTAATATTGAAAAAAAATACGCAGATAGATAGCAATTAATCTAAGTCGATTTAATTTAATTTTTGGTCTGGAGCTGGAGCTGCAGCTGGATTTGTCATGTTAGATGGGACAAAAATTTACAGATAAAAAGCAATTTTTTTTATCACCACTAATTTTAAATCACTATGATTCCCGAAAAAATCATTTTACTGAATGAATTCCCGTCGAGACATTTGACAAGGAACTTGAACACGTCGCGCGTCGCGCGTCGCGGGGATCGGGACATCTCCACATCTTGCAGCTTGCTCTACAAAGTATGATTGAGACTGTGATTTGTGATATTGATGGGAGAGTAAATGGTTGACTCACCCGTGAAGGAAAATCCAGAAAACAGCACAAAACACACACAAAAAGAAAAACTGTCTAATCACTGGAAAGAAAGTACGCGTTTCGAGACAAGGACAAACGATGTCGCTAAAACAAGTACTAAATCGCGGTTCAAAGCCCCGAACGAGACGGCTATCGGTTTCAACGTTCAGCCTCAAATTAAAGAGTTCATTGCACCTCCTTTACGTGGGCGCGGGCGACGTCTGCCGTCTCGCTCGCACCCGCCGCGCAAGCCTGCAGCCGAGCGAGAGCGGCGTGGTCTACTTTTTGCTCCGAACTTGAATTTCGATCAATATAGCGCGACGCACGCGGTCTTGGTACTTGAGATTTTTCTAATAATTGCCGTGTAAGAAAATTTAATTTAATTTATTCGATTCCTTGCACAATTTGTTTTGCAATGCAGTTGCTTGGTTTGCTGCTCTATGCAATCTCAGTTCTGCAGTCGTCAGACTGGATTGTAGATTGTGCTAAGAAGAAGTAAACACGACACAAATATATGTAGGCTTTTATATGTATGTAATGAAGAAACATATAAAACTGTAGAGCCAATAGGCTGATTGCAATCACTTTGGGGCTTTGATGTTTAATAATATAATTCACACAAATACAATCTATAACTTTAAAAGAACATCCGATATATTCAAAAGTTAACTTCCAATTCAGAATTAAACATTTGAACATGTAAAAATACAATTAAATTTAATGAGCATGCACTATAATCAATTAACATGCTATAATCATAATAAAATAATAATAATGAATGTTCACAAAAACGCTTAAAGCTTGTGAAGTATGCGGTGCGGCTGCATGCATTTACGTCGGCATTGCATGGAATGTTCGGCTTAGCAACAGCTCTTCTATTTATATATCGCTATTTATAGATCTGAATCATTCAATTAGAGGTCTAGACTGTACGATCAACTACAATGAAAAACTTGTTGCAGCATTTATTATCTTATCCGTTACATTTTAAGAGCTATAATCGTGTGTCTACGCGGTGACCATTGCTCGCGACGAGTGGAACGTGAATCTTAACTGGTTGCAACATGGTAATGTTTTACGATAAGCATTTTACTTGAGGCGTTTCTTGGTAGAAACCACATTCTTCAGGGAATAAAGAATTTCTTGCTTCATCTTGTAAAGATGCATTTCTTGACACACTTCTAACTTCACTTGTAGCTTTTTTAGCACAATGCTGGTGACACGGTCTATGTAAAACATATCATCATCATCAACCCATCGCCAGCTCACTACTGAGCACGGGTCTTTTCTCAGAATGGGAATAGCTTAGGCTATAGTCCACCCCGCTGGCCCAGTGCGGATTGGGAAACTACACACAGTTTTGAGATCATTATGGATAACCCATAGACATACACCTAGGTGTAAATTATATAACAACCAGTAAGTGAAATATCTAAATAAGCTTAAAACGCCTTCTCAAGCATATTCTCATATTTTTTGTATTACCTTGAGATATCTTTTTAAATACCCATTTATTTATTTAAATAATAATCCCATTTATTTAAATTTAAAAAAATATATAAAATTTTACCCTTTTATTTTAAACGATTATGTAATCCTTTTTGACACCTTTACAACTACATAATATTTTTAATGAAAATATGTTAATTATCTATTAATTTATTATAAACAGTCTATCTTCGATGTGATAGCAGTAAATACAATGCAGACTTTATTTAAACCTCTGTCGCCATCGAACAAAAGTTTTACCTAGCTGCCCTTGCGTGCACACATTGAATATCTCTGGAATAATATGCTAATGAGCAAGTGTTCCACTGATGTCTGATACGCTTGCGTAGATCTCGCCCTACAAGAACTCATCGTACTTCATTTTGCTTTCGAGGCAGCGTGTTGGAATTTAAAACACTTCTGTATACAGAAACAGGTATGTTTTAAAATGGTCAAGGTTAACCCATTGTGTTCGCTTGATATTTAAAGCTGCATATTGATATGGGTAGCATAAAATACTAAGTAAAGGTACATACATTACACACTAACGTTATTTCTTGAGTGAATAGATACAATGGAAATTGTAGTTAAAAATACTGACGCTATAGTGTAGGATAAAGTATTGACCCTAACTAAGACCAAAGCTGAGACTGAAGAGGAACACTGTGTGTAAATTTCTTCACTTCACCCCGTTAAAATTTCCTTTTATAAAGACCGGCAGTTATGTAAGCAAATATGTCGTGAAGGTCAGCGTGAATATTGCAAAAAGAAGCATTATAATCCAGAAAGTATTCATGATTAACAGAATAATATGTACATTGTGTCGTGTGTTGGAATGTGGAAAGAGCTCTTGTACGAGTTAATTCATTTGTTTAATTATGAGAATATTGTCACAATTCGATATAAAATGGCTCGATATATCGTTTTAGTTACAGAGAAAACTGGAATGAATAAATGTTTCCAAGAAAACTGTTTCTTCATTGCTTTTTCCACTGACAATTAAGATACAGTAATAAAACTCATTTGCTCCACTTAGCTTGATAATAATAACCTTGATTTTTAACAGCTTCAAAATTACAGCGTTCTGCCCTTGATTCTGCAGTGCGTCAGTGACGTTTGCGCAAGCGCGTGCGAACGATTATACGTCATAATACGCCGGAAAATTGCATCGCCATTTAGCAAAGGCTGTGTGTGAGCTCCAACAATCTTTAGAGACTTTGTAGGATGATTAAAGTACCGTTACTTTAATATCCTATGTTTGAAGTAGGCCTACTTTACAGACTCCTTTTAATGGTTGTCTGTCTGTACGCACCGTGAATTACAGGCTACTACCATTACTACCATTTTTTGGAATACAAGTTCTTCTCGTAATATCATATTTTTTATGTTGGGATCTAATTGGGATTTAATTTAATTTAATGTTGGGATCGTATTAGCATGCCCATTTGTTAATCATACAAACACAACAGCTTTTTAAAATAATTCGCATTGCATGTTACATAAATTGATATTACCTAATGATAAACTTTGGTCTTAGTCACCTTGGCAAAGTTACCACATGACTTAACAGTAAAGAATTACAAACACCTGACCTTAGACCTTATTTTTACCATGATAAAATATGTATTTGTAAAGTTAGTCTTAAGTTTTTATCGTTGACAGATTTTATGCTTGACTGGCAACGCATCTGAGCATATTCAATGGCGCAGAAACTGACCTGTTTTGTGGCTTACTTTACAAATATGTCATGCACATTCACTTTTCATTTCATTCACTTATATTGGAAAATTGAGAACTGGATTTCTTCATTTTACATAGGTGAGGAGATGAAGAACACCTTTACATGAAGTAAATTTCTTGTCTCGAAGATACGATATTCATAAAAAGTGACAGTGGTCTCAGTGGTGACAAAGGATTTTTTGATTTTTTGTTAAATGAAAATACATTTTTTTTAAATATCCTATGAGTTACGACTTCTGGCCACAAAAGGGGATAATAACTATATTTATTTAACTGGGACGTAAAATTGCTGGGATACTTTGTTAGCAGTCTTAGATATCGCTGGATTGACTAAGCTGCAACTGAGAATAAGCGCTCTATAGAAAAAAAATCTAGTGAAGAGTTAAGTTTTAGGTTTTTGTTTTTGGTTATCGTTATCATCATCTCAACCCATCGTTGACCCACTACTAAGCACGGGTCTCTTCTCAGAATGAGAAGGATTCAGAGTCAGACTATAGTCTACCACGCTGGCCAATTGTAGATTGGCAGACGTCACACCTTCCGAGAACATTATGGAGGACTCTCATGCATGCCAGTTTCCTCATGTTTTTATTTACCGTTAAAGCAAAACGTACATGACTCCGGAAAGTTAGAGGTTCATGTCCGGGATCGAACCCCCGTCCTCCCGAATAGAGGACCGATGTCTTAGCTAACTATCACCACTTTTATTTGGCTATATGGTTTTAAATAAAATAGGAAGTATCAAGACGTGTGTCGCTACGTACGCCCGCACCTCCGAGTAGGCGGTGGGCGTCGCGCGGGAGGGAGACGGCAACGTTTTCGGGAGCTCGTCTCGATTGTAACGGGTGCGCAAGCGCCGCGACCTCACTGTTTTAAAAATGACCGCTTCTTTCAAATTACTCGAAAAGAGAGCTTCTGATTTTCGACCGTTATAATAATACCAGTATCTCGGATTGACTTACTGATGACTGTGGTTTCTACACGCTGTAACAACTTCATATAAGACTTCACTCTGCTCGTATAAGACATTGAGCGCGGGTTGTCTAACTCTAGACCAGACAGCTTGTAATGTAAACGTCTGCATTAACCTCAGATAATGCAATTCGTTACTCTGAGGTTTTAACTATTATTTCGTACTCAGTAGAATAAAAAAAATAGTCTGCTTCATATAGAGCAAGCTGTGAGGCCTACTCTTAGCACATAATACATCTATACCATTGATCTAGATTTAGGAAAACAGAATTTTTATTAGGTATAGTCAGGTCACCTTATTATTAAAATAATCAGGAAGTATTTACACAGAATCAGGACGAGGCAGATCTGTCAAAAATATGATTTAATACATTTTAGGTAGTTAGTTAGGTAGGTAGAAATATATTTGTGATTTCGCTTAAAATCGGCTTAAAATAGGTCTGTGTTTACCCTAAGGGCACCGTGCACCAAGGGCACATGGGGGAACTCCGTACTAGGCCCTCGACCTGATGCGAGCCGAAATGTTTTTCATCCAACCAGTGGCGGACTAAGAACGGAAGGGTAGATCTGCATATACGACCTCTGGTCTAAGGGGCTTCCAAACCTTGAGAAGTCCTTTAGTGAAATCCCAAATATTATTATGACAATTATTGGTACAAAAAAGCCATAGGTACCTATATGGAGTTGGAGGCCATCGTAAAATAACAAACAGTGAAAAAGTTATGAATATTTGTCTGTAGAATTCGTAAAAGTCGCATTACTACATAGTGTACAACATACATAGTGTACAACGTACATAGTGTACAATGTACATAGTGTACAATGTACATAGTGTACAATGTACATAGTGTAGCCAGAACGTTGCCAAAAATGAAGACAGGTGATATAGTACCTAGCTACTGATGATTACCTACTGATATGATACCACCAAAATATAAAAAATCCTATAATAATTTTGTAAAAGTTTTCGATATATTTCAAATAAAACATTTGACTGATGCTAGTGGTCAACGAACGTTGCGTAAGTAGGCCACTCGGAGTCAATGCCGCGTCGTAGACGGGCCATTGACCCGAGTTTTTAACGCTATACATTGTGGGTTTAAAAAATACTAAATCACTAAAACTACAAAATGAGGCAAATGGTTATTGGTAGATAGGTATTGGATTGTCTTTAGGTAATGTAAAACAAGAACGCTAAGTTTTGCTTACGTTCTGGTTGTAACCAGAACGTAAACCGTACCCTGTAGATAAAAAAATTATTACTTTAGATATTACGTTTTCCAATCTAGTAGGTAAGCATACTCATCTAGTAGTAAGTAATCTATCTACAAGAAAACGCGCTCACTACGCTCGCAATATAATTCAGTTACCAGATTCTGATTTCCTGTCCATTTTCATAATGATTCAGTAATTATAATAATTACGTATCAGTATACCTATGATTTTGTAAAATTAAATTAGGTTTTGTTAATTTAGTAAAATTAGTAGGTATTAATATTATATTAATTGTAATTTTATATTTCTATAATAATAATTAGGTAATTTTGTCAATTTTTAGAAATGACTTCGTTGTCTGTCTGTCAAGACCCACCAAGGGAATGTATATGTACGTAGCTATTTAGGTTAAGTGGATCACTTTGTTGTCTGTTTGTTGTTTGTTATAGGATTATAAGGGTTCCGTTTTTCCTTTTGAGGTACGGAACCCTAAAAACATTGAAAAAGTGATCTGTTCATGAAAAAAAAGTTAAATAAATTCTTATCTTATCTTCCAGACTTTCCCTTTAGAGTGATAGTCACAAGTCCCACTCTTCAGTTTCTAAGGAGAAAACTCCCCTCCTCCTCTACTCCTCCGGCACAGTTCCATCTTCGTGGAAGACTGCCCTAGTTCACCCTATTCCGAAGAAAGGCAATCATTCGATCCCTCAAATTACAGCCAGTCTTGATATCGCAAAAGCCTTTGATAGGGTTTGGTATGGGGCACTTCTATCGAAACTACCATCCTACGGACTACCAGTTAAGCTGTGTATTTGGGTCGTCAGCTTCCTTGATGGTCGCAGCATCCAAGTCGCTGTCGAGGGTTATTGCTCGGAACTCAAGCACATCAATGCTGGCGTCCCACAGGGCTCGGTGTTGTCACCTACGCTGTTTATCGTGCATATCAATGACATGTTGCGTGACAACAACATCCAATGCAATGCGGATGTCAGTACGGGTGATGTGATGCCCTCTACACAGGACGTGCATAGCTTTCTCGCGCTGTACTGGAGGAGTGTAAAGCCAAACTCGTGTCTGACATAGAAACCTACCTAGGTAAAGTGTCAGAATGGGTTTCACAAAACCTAGTGCAATTTAACCCGACCAAAACGACAAGATTTTGCGTTTACCGCCAAGAAGACCCCGTTTACCTTACGTCTTCTCTTTCAGAGCACTCCCCTCACCCTTTCCAACAGCATTGGGATTCTCGGGGTCCACATTTCGAGCGAGGTCCAATTTCGGGATCACTTGGAAGGTAAAAACAAATTAGCCTCTAAAAAGGCTAAGAGGGGTGCTCAACAGAGCTAAGCGATACTTGGCGCCCGAGCAAAGGCTTCTATACAAAACGCAAGTCTGTCCACAGATGGAATACTGCTCACCTTTGGGCTTTCGTTTGATCGGATCCAAAGGCGGGCTGTTCGACTTGGGGACGATCCCAAACTAACCGGCTTGTTGGAAACCCTGGAACACCGCAGAGACGTAAGCTCTCTTTGCGTGTTCTATCGCCTTTATAATGGGGAGTGCTCTGAAGTGCTTTTTGACCTCATTCCACCCTCCTTTGTCTACAACCGCTCCGCGCGCCACCGTAAGTAATTTCACCCACACCATCTGGGTGTCTGGTATTCTTCGACCGTCCGTTGTGCCAGATCCTTCTTTCCACGCACATGCAAACTGTGGAATCAAAGGTTATTCAAGGGGCGGACCAAAAAATTCCTGAAAGGCTGGTGATTTTTTGCATGGACATACCTGTGGACCTGGTAACCTGGTAGACCTGGAAAATGACATAGGCTACTTTTTATCTTGGAAAGTCAGAGTAGCCACGGGATTTAAAAAAATCTAATTTCACGCGGACGACGTCGCGGGCATTAGCTAGTTAGCTAAAAAACAGAATAAGAGTACGAAAATAAATGATACAGAATAATAATAGGTATATGTCGGAGATACTCGGCAGTAATCGGGACGCAAACGTTGTCTAGTGGCGTTGATCGAGTCTACGCATATGACACAATCTGGGTTACCATGGACACGTAAGAAAAACAATATGGTTTGAAGATGGTAAGAGAAACGACTTGTGTACTTGTGTAGAATCGAATCCCGCGTTCCTATTAAGCCAACATAATAACCCTGTAGATAAACGCCCAATAGAAGGAAATAAGACGATCCTAGAGCTCTCTGCCGACATATATAACACTTTCACTGTAAATGATTGGGCTTAGCAACGGCCCAGTTGTGGGGCGCCGGTGCCGCTGTCACTAGAACAACGTTGGGATTCCTGTTTGATCCGGAAGTGTGCCGGAACTGCGCGCCGCGCCGGCTCGGACGCCGGACGCCGGACGCCGGACGCCGGACGTCCATTTCCCGCACAAGTGAAACTGCTCATTGGAAATCATAACTACTGTGGATATTCATATTAATTTGTCGCTGTTCACTTGGCAGGCAGGCAGGCAGGCAGGTAGGCAGGCAGGCAGGCAGGCAGGCAGGCAGGCAGGCAGGCAGGCAGGCAGGCAGGCAGGCAGGCAGGCAGGCAGGCAGGCAGGGTTCGATCCCGGGCACGCACCTCTAACTTTTCGGAGTTATGTGCGTTTTAATTAATTAAATATCACTTGCTTTACCGGTGAAGGAAAACATCGTGAGGAAACCTGCATGCCTGCGAGTTCTCCATAATGTTCTTAACGGTGTGTAAAGTCTACCAATCCGCACTTGGCCGACCTGGACCGATTTGCAAATTATTTATTTAATGAACAGAGGAAGCTTCCGTGGTGGTCCCATAAAAAATTCTGGATCCAACTCCTCAATCCTGATGCTGCAGGGTTATTGTCCGCATAATTTATCAAGATTCAGGAAGTGTTCATAGTGAATTAATATTGTAGATACTAAGCAACGACTTCATGCTTGGACACCAAGTCCCAACTCCTCAACCCTGATGATGTAGGGTACAGCACTCCTAAACTATAGTGATTCAGGAATTGCGGATGATGCAATATTATTTTAAGTACCAAGCATAGACATTATTGAACTTCGGATCCCAACTCAGGGTACAGCACTCCTAAACCATAGAGATTCAGGAACTGTTCCTGGTGAAATAATATTGTAAATGCCAAGCATAGACTTTGTTATCGAATTCCAAGTCCCAACTCTTCAATCCTGATGCTGCTAAGTACAAAGTCTATGCTCGACATTTACAATATTATTTCACCAGGAACAGTTCCTGAATCTCTATGGCTAGAAGTGCTGTACCCTGCATCATCAGGTTTGAGGAGCTTAGAGTTGGAGTGAACGGCATGAAGCCGTTGCTTGATAAGTACCTAAAATATTAATTCACTATCAGAAATTCCCGAATCCCCACGGCTTAGGAGTTCAGTACCTTGCAGCATTAGGATTGAGGAGTTGGGATCCGGAGTTCAGTGATGTAGTCTATGCTTAGTACCTAAAATAATATTGCATCATCCGCAATTCCTGAATCACTATAGTGTAGGAGTGCTGTACCCTACATCATCAGGGTTGAGGAGTTGGGACTTGGTGTCCAAAGGTGGTGGAGAAGGGCGTAAGAAGTGTACCCTTAAGTAGATACCTAGGTACCCACGTATGTCAATTTTTAGGGTTCCGTACAACAAAAGGAAAAACGGAACCCTTATAGGATCACTTTGTTGTCTGTCTGTCGGTCTGTCAAGAAACCTACAGGGTACTTCCCGTTGACCTAGAATCATGAAATTTGGCAGGTAGGTGGGTCTTATAGCTGGCTTTAGGGGAAAAATCTGAAAACCGTGAATTTGTGGTCACATCACACAAAAAAATTAAATTGTGGTCATAAACTAATAATTAGTATTTTCAATTTTTGAAGTAAGATAACTATATCAAGTGGGGTATCATTATGATGGGGCTTCACTTGTGCATTGTAAAACAGATTTTATTTTTTTATTTTTATGCATCATAGTTTTTGAATTATCGTGCAAAATGACGAAAAAATACGACTGTAGTACGGAACCTTCGTTGCGTGAGCCTGACTCGCCCTTGGCCGGTTTTTTTGATAGCTGTTTTTTCTGTAGCTTGGAAATAAACATATAAACAGATCTCTTATAAAGTCTGATGATGAAGCAGAAAGCTGATCACAGGAACTCAGATGATGTAGATAGGTATAGGATATACGATCATCAGACCGTCACCTCTACCTGTCCGTCAAACGCAGTAGGAAGACGGTCGGTGAAGCATGTCAGAGAAAACATGACTGACACATACCTAATGTTCCCTAAATCTAAGTTAACTAGTGGCTCGCCCCGAACCATGACTTCGCGGTATCCCATAACTCCGGCATCCCATAACAGCGCCATCTATTAACATTATTGAGCAGTTAAGATAAAAATTCTGACGACCATTAACATTTCGTTTCTTTATAATACCTATTTATCTAATGTTAGTAGATATTTGTTGTTCAAGTACAGGATAGAACTGAGATTCAAGGTTCACGGGGGATCCCCCTCAATATTCGTGAGCGGAACCCAAATATCAATTCGCATCTAAAATAAGGTACAAAAGCAAAATGGCGTTGACCAAAAAGGCAAGGTCGTTGACCCTCTATCGCTGGCGGGTGGCGGGTCCTTCAACTGGGCCTGGGTTCCGTAGCCGAATGGCAAAAAACGGAACTCTTATAGATTCGTCATGTCTGTCTGTCCGTCCCTATGTCACAGCCACTTTTATCCGAAACTATAAGAGCTATACTGTTGAAACTTGGCAAGTAGATGTATTCTGTGAACCGCATTAAGATTTTTACCCAAAAATAGAAAAAAAAACAATTAATTTTTGGGTTCCCCATACTTAGAACTGAAACTCAAATATTTTTTTTCATCAAACACATACGTGGGGGGTATCTATGGATAGGTCTTCAAAAATGATGTTGAGGTTTCTAGTATGACTTCTAAAATAAGAGAATGATAAAACTAAAAAAAATATATGATGTACATTACTATACAAAATTCCACCGAAAATTGGTTTGAACGAGATCTATTAATTAGTTTTTGATTTATCGTGCAAAATGTCGATAAAATACTATTGTACTACGGAACCCTCAGTGCGCGAGTCTAATTCGCACTTGGCCGGTTTTTGCTTGTTGGCCATTTCATAGAACCTGTCTTTGGAAACCTTATTTCTTATTAGCCGACCATTTATTTTTATGGTTCCGTATCTCCAGAATAAAATGTAACCCTTATAGGATCCTTTCGTTGTCTGTCTGTGTGTCCATCTGTCCGTCTGTCCGTCGTGTCTGTCAAGAAAACCTATAGGGTACTTCCGGTTGACCCAGAATCATGAAATTTGGTAAGTAGATAGGTCTTACTGCACAAGTAAAGGAATAAATTCGAGAACCGAGAATTTGTGGTTACATCACAAGAAAATGTGTTAATGAACAAATAATTAGTAGGTATTTAAAAGAGTAAGATAACTAGGTATACCAAGTGGGGTATCATACTTAATATGAGAGGGCTTCACCTGTGCATTCTAAAACTGATTTTTATATATTTTTATGCATCATAGTTTTTGATCTATCCTGCAAAATGTCGAAAAAATACGACTGTAGTACGGAACCCTCGGTGCGTGTGCCTGACTCGCACTTGGGCGGTTTTTTCAAAATACCTACAGCTACTTTGTAGCAGGTATCTGTTTCTTGCGACTTTGCCGGCGTTGAACCAAATAAAACCAAAAGTTTTTGATTTTATCTGGTTCTACTTAAATATATTGTAAATAAATAAGTACCTAGGCAAATAAAAAGGCTAATCATCATTTTCATCCCTGAATACTAATTAGTCTATGGCTACTGTGTTATATGGTTGTTACTGTCCCCGCAGCCCCCGCAGCCCCCGCAGCCCCCGCAGCCCCGCGCAGGTCACAGCGACGCCGATAACAGATAACAGATAACGTGACGTGTTATCATTACAATAGGTGCCCGTATCGCCACGCCGCTAATCGCGCCTGTCACCAGCTGAGCGCTGAGCGCTGAGCGCTGAGCGCTGAGCGCTGAGCGCTGAGCGCTGAGCGCTGAGCACTGAGCGCTGAGCGCTGATACTGAACAGGTCATTACGTAATAATTATCTGACTCTAATCGCAATGTCAAATTATCCATACATATTATAAATGCGAAAGTGTGTCTGTCTGTCAGTTTGTCTGCTAGCCTTTCACGGCCCAACCGTTCAACCGATTTTGACGAAATTTGGTACAAAGATAGCTTGCATCCCGGGGAAGGACATAGGCTACTTTTTATCCCGGAAAATTTAAGAGTTCCCACGGGATTTTAAAAAACATAAATGCACGCGGACGAAGTCGCGGGCATCATCTAGTTTATTCTAATTGTACACATTTTGTTGTAAGTAATGTAAGTTTGTACCTCATTGTGATAATTAATTAAGTAGGTAAACTTAAAAACAAAAGCTACATCGAGGCCCCGAGGGTCTCAAAGGGCCCCGAGGGTCCCAAAGGGCCCTGCTCTGACAAGAAGCCAACACAAACTCGGCCGGCTGGTAGACAAGTTTGGAGGGTGTGTTCTTTGTAAAGAAGTAGCTTTTCCTATTATATAGGTATTTAGATAAATAAAAACCGGCCAAGTGCGAGTCAGACTCGCGCACTGAGGGTTCCGTAGTACAGTCGTATTTTGCGACATTTTGCACGATAATTCAAAATCTATGAAGCATAAAAATAAATAAAAATCAAGAGCAAGATCAAAAAAAGCAAGAGACAGAAACTTACCACTTTTCAAAATCATTTTCCAACAATCCGTGACGTCATCAAATCTGAAACAAAAATTATAAAATAATTAATCTTTATTCTTTAGGTAAGTAGGTACTAGGTAGCTGTACATTTTTCAAAATCCCGCGGGAACTCTTTGATTTTTCGGGATAAAAAGTCACCATGTGTTAATCCAGGGTATAAATCTATCTCCATTCCTTTCATCCAAATCCGTTCTGCCGTTTTTGCGTAATTTAGTAACAAACACCCACTTATAATATTAGTAGGATATTCTAGACTTTATTAAGTACTAGCTGATCCCCGCGGCTTCACCCGCGTGGATTTAGGTATTTAAAGATCCCGTATAGTAATAATAATAATAATAAATAATAAATATGCTTTATTGTTTTCATTATTGCTAGTAACTAGTATGTACAATGTTATATCTAATATACTATCTAAACTAAAAACTAACAATAAACAAAAGGTCGCAAACTCAGCAGAGCCGAGCACTCCTCACAATGCTCGGCGCTGGTTTTCAGTTTGCGCCATAATTTATATTGATTAATAAAAAACGCACCACGCCCGTTGCGTTACCTATCTCTTCATTAACCAATAAAACTTTGTATAAACTAAACCAAAACAGTGACATAAAAGAACTAACTAAACCAGAACAGTGACATAAAAAAGAACAAAATCTAAAAAATAGCAGTAAAAATAAATCTAAATATGAAAAAAATATAAAATGTACCTTCCCAGCTCAGCCTAAAGAATAAAGCTAATACTCATTTAAAAATACCTAACAGTAATATACAGCAACATCATCTACTGAACCTATAATTATCTTTAAAAGAAAAAACAATATAATTATATTTATAATAGTTTGCCTAGTTTTAATGTAATTATTTACTGTAAATAAATTTAGCTGCATCTATCTGGTCATTTAAATAAAAGTTCCTTAATTTATTTTTTATCGTAATTTCGCTTGTAGGATTATTCCATTCACGGAGAGGAGGTGGGAGATCGTTCCAAACCTTTGCTGCAGCAAAACGAAAACAGCCCCTGAACCCTGCCTTTTTATGCGCAGGTACAGCAAGCTTTCTTTTATGTTGCACTCGAGTCGTGCCTCTGTCCTTACGCCACTGTAGTCTTTCATATAAATACGGCGGTCGCTTATTAAATATTACTCTGTGAATCATCATTGCCAAGTGTAAGTTCCTACGTGATTTCATACTGAGGATTTTATGACTGTTGATTACAGGTGTAATATGGCTTCTTCTCGGAACGTCAAAACAGAATCTAGTGCACGCATTTTGTATGCGTTGTACAGCTTTTTCAGTTTTTTTGAGCAGGTCCATAAATAGCATCGCAGTAGTTAAAGGCTGACAAAATAAGAGACTCCACGAGTATCCGACGAACTCCCTCCGTCAAAAAACGTCTCACACCGTATAGTACTTTTAGCTTATATAGCCTATGTCACTCAGGAATAATGTAGCTTTCTACTGGTGAAAGAGTTTTTAAAATCGGTTCAGTAGTTTCAAAGATTACCCCCTACAAACAAACTTAACGACATTACCTCTTTATAATATTAGTATAGATGAAGAAGAGATGTTTCAAATTGAAGTTTGCAGCCCCTCATGTCTGTCTGTCTGTGGCGTCGTATGTAGAACTAGCGTTCAACCATAGGTACCTACTTCGAACGGAATGATCGATTCGGATGTAGAGACGAAAAGATTCAGGACTGTTTGCTGACAATTGTTTCAGCATTCTTTCAATTTCAATTTATTGCAATTTCATAAACTACATACCTATCTGTTATGTACAAAGTACAATAGGTACCTACCCAGTTTGGGTGTTGCTGAGTTTGTTGTGGGCTCTTCTCAGACCTGGGCGCGTTTGGAACCCTCGTAGCTTTAGTTTTAAGTTTGCGTTATAATTATCACCACTATAATTATCTTACAAATCTAACACTATACCAGACAATCAATAAGAGTAATTTATTACCTATTTTGAATAAATCATTTGACTTTGACTTGACTTGACTTGCAATTTGGTCCTTAGACCAGGGCCGGCTTAAGCATATTCGGCGCCGGGGTGCAAAAGTTAGTCTGCGCCCCGCCCCCATTAAAAGTATTTAATAATTACCAGCACACATATACCTAGTACCTACCTACGCGACAGGTCGAGCTGGCAATCTGGGTATGAGACGGGGGGACGCCCCACACACCCGCACGTCACCGGCGCTATCCGGCACCGGGCTAGCGCGGGGGCCATGCGGGTGTGCGCCGTGCGCGGCGTCCCCACCCCATTATTATTAACGTTCAGGCATACTTGGTATATTCAGGCAGGTTACCTGGCTGGTACCCCTGAGTTGCCATCTCGACCTGTCGTGCACTATACCTATTCTTTTACCAAAACATTCACTTTTAGAAAGCATGAGCAAAGCGAGCGCGAATTTTTTTTAAATATCGCTCAATGAAGGCGCATATTTGTGTCTTTTTCGGGACCCCCGAAAATCAAATCTTGGCACTCGAAAATTGTTAAAGCGCGAGCGAAGCGAGCGCGAAATTTTATTACAATATTGCCCATGGGAGGCATATATTTGTTTCCTTTTCAGCACCGCACGAAATCAAATTTAGGTAGATAGGTAAATTTATGGGCAGTCGGCTTGCTCCCCCTAGGACTCTAAGTAAAGACCCCGGGTAAAGACGGCCCTGACTTAGACCTTAGTAGGGAGACCCATATTATTATTTATTTTTATTTGCGTCGTTTAGGAAATCATTTAGGTATGGCATAGTAGCACTTTTTTAATAAAAAGTTTTTTAATATTTTGTTGAATTCATTTTCGTTGTTTATTTTACGAATTTTGTCTGGCAAATTATTATATATCTTTATAGACATTACGTAGGGACTTGAGGTATGCAGCACTAATCTTTTCCCAGTTGGTGTACAAACTGACTATTTGTCTTGATTATTTTTAATCCATACCTACTATCGGAACATCCAAACCGCCACAACTGAGGCACCTCGCCACATCATCCATAAGACAAGAGGGTCCTCGGTAGGACGGGAGACGGGACACAACCCTCAGTGATGGGAAGGTCTCGGTCTTGCCGCGAGGGCCCGGGAGCGGCCTCGGCACCACAGCCAACATAGATACATATAAACAGACAAAAAACACGGTCCGCCCTATCTGTATATGGCTATCTATCCTAACCGTGGAAAAAAACCACGTGTATGTGGGGGAGTGGCCGTCTCCCTCGCACGTGTAGCGGCGTCCCGCTCCAACTCATCTATGCAGCCACGGGAACACCATTGGGTACAAAGTGCTTGTTTTTTTGTAAAGGGCGCCTGGGCTTGATGGAATATATACTTTTTCTTTTGAACCACTTCCAAAAACTTTGTATCTAAGTAGGTACCTATATATATTTTTTGGAGAAATTTTCTACTAGAAGTAGAAATGCTAGATATTCTGTCTATGGTAATTTTACTTACCATCGGTACCTACAGTACAAGACCAACTACCTACCTACTTACTAGGGTCAGGATGCCGATTATGAGATGGTGGCCAAATATGAGATAGTGAGGCTTTGGCGTAATTAATCACCGCAGCTATTTAGCGCTACTGTCGTTAGAAGCCGCATGGCAACAGATCGAAACGTTTCTTAGTGCTTTCCAGTCTGAGGCGAAGTTAGGTTGATGTGTGCGCGCGGGTTTTTACGATACCACGAAACTCAATTTTTGACATCAAATGTTTACAAGGTATCTCACAACTTTATAACTACATTAAATGATTTAAATTTACAGTCATTGTATCAATTATAAGATTAATTTTACGATGCATTAGCAGTTTTGTTACATTTTCTTTGCCAATAAATAATAGGCAGCAATGTTTTCCTAACATGAGACACGTGGGGGCTCCTTAAATGAGATATCTCATATTAGGATTTATGAAAATATGACTATTCAAAAATCCCTTTTCTAGATTTTCTAGATCCTCCTGATCTTGCAGGTAGCAGCAGGAATTATGAATCATGTGACTCTGAATGGCCATACTTTAGCGGAAGGTTTTCAGGAGACAAGACAAGAGAAAAATAGGCTAGATGTCAAGGCTGGTTCTAGTCGAGTCATGGGTATTGTGGAGAAGTTACGATAGGTCGATTTTTGTGTTCTTTGTATTTTTTATCTAAGATTTAATAGAAAGGTACTTTTATTTTATGTTGTAAGTAATTAGTTGATTTTTGATACTGTTTAATACCAAATTACTGGTATTAAGTTGAGTCTGATATAGATTATACCTATGTAAGTAATTAATATCGCCGATAAAAGTTAAATTTGAATTGATTTCTTTCCTTTCCTCTAAATCTGTACTCAAACTAAATCCAATTTAATATGATATACTGTCTCATATTAGCAACCCTTAGTATCTCATAATATAAGACGGACCGCCGGAGACGTAATTTCTGAATTTTCTGATATTATCTATTATAATGAAAAATGTATCATACTTAGTGCAAAACTGTTTTTTATAGATAAACCTCATTAATTACCCTATCTAATATTGCAATTTTCATAGTCATTAGTGCAATTATATTCTTTTTAGGGCCAAAAATAAAAATGGTATCTCATATTCGGCATCCTGACCCTACCGTTTACTACTACTACCAAGTACTAGTAACTAGATACTTGTTTTTGGGATTTGGGACATTTCATGATAATAAGTATGAGCAAGTAAAAAAATGCAGAAAATATTTTGCGTTTTTCAGATCAAAGATGGACTTTGGCGTTCAGAATACGTACGAGTCTGTCTGTTCTGTCTGGTGGGAGGCTTCCGCCGTGGCTAGTTACCACCCTACCGGCAAAGCCGTGCCGCCAAGCGATTTAGCGTTCCGGTACGATGCCGTGTAGAAACCAAAGGGGTATGGGTTTAACAAAAACTGCCATACCCCTTCCAGGTTAGCCCGCTATCATCTTAGACTGCATCATCACTTACCACCAGGTGAGATTGCAGTCAAGGGCTAACTTGTATCTCAATAAAAAAAAAAAAAAAAAAAGAGTAGGTACCTACCTAGAGAGTTTGAGCTATAGGTACATTCAACATGTTACTGTAAAAGCTGTACAGTAACTACTTAGGTACCTAACATATGAATAATACTTTACTAGGCCTACGTATGTTTCGTGGGTATTCCGTATTCCGTATTCCGTATTCCAGTCACGTCAAGTCAAGATTCAAGATGACAGATTGGCACTAGTTCATGTAGGGTAAAGGCGGGATAGATGCTCCACTTTTTGGAAAAGCGTTCTAATTTCAAAAATAAAAATATAATTTGAATAATTCCTGTTAGTATAATCTTTCATGTACCGTTACTACTAGTTTTTGTTGACCTAACAATTACCTACTGGTTTTGCAGAAATTGAATTTTCGCAGACCCATTTTTTGGTGATAGATGCCTTTTGATGGGGTTCGGTGCCCCGCTATGAAAATGCCAAGGAGGATAGATGCCCTATGGTGAAAAATAAGTAAAATTTGTAATTATTAAAATGTTGACCCCCATGACACGGGTTAACCTAGTTTGGGGGTCGAGGGTAATTTTAAGCCAAGTAGTAAAGTTGTAATTAATTAGTTAGTTATTATGATAATGATTTTGTACTATTTAAAGTTTAAATACCTAGTACAAACTGTTAAAAATTCCCCTACCTACTGACCTACTAAGAAATAAATTCTAGATACGTATTTAAAATTTAAATATTATAAACTTATTACTTAAGAAAGTCTTTTGTCGCGATAATATGTCGGAAAAATATTCTTATACCAACGCTTTGGAACAAAAAATGATTTATTATTATTATTATTATTCTATTTATAATCTATTAACATAATTCTAAAATGAGTCTCACAACCATATTAAAACTAAAAAAACCCTATTCAACAAAAATAATTCAACATTTAACGTTTAACGTTCTCTACGTCATTTAATTGATTCCCATGTTGTTTTGGTCTATTTCTGAGAAATATTTTTTCTAAATATATACCTAGTAGTTCCAGAAGAACAGTAAAATTGTTAAAATACGGCTGACATATTATATATAAAAGGGCATGGGGGATAGATGCCCCTAAGGAACTCCTAAGGGCATCTATCCCGCCAAAAATCGAGGCGTCCATCCTTTTTGATAAGGATTAGATGCCCTTTCATTTTTAACTAAATTAAATACAAAACAGAGATTAACACCTAGGTGTGTAGATACTTTATGAACCAATGTATTGACATAATAAAAACAGAACGGAACTTATCAAATCAAATCAAATCAAATCAAATCAAATTATTTTATATTATCGGTACCTAAACCTACTTAAGTACTTATAAAGTTATGCAACAATAAATATTTACGTTTGAGTTTATCGAGCATTTTTCGCGTTCGCTGCGGAGATGATCACACGCACGCCGCACGCCGCACGCCGCACGCCGCACGCCGCACAAGCCAAACGCATCTGTGGTGCAAGATGACCTGCGGGGACTTAGGTGTGTGGTGCCTAAGCTACTTATTTAAACTATCAATTATTATTTATTGCGATTTTGAGAAGTTAGGTTTTTTGAAAGTGTGGCATCTATCCCACTGGGGCATCTATCTCGCCTTTACCCTATCTACTTAATCAGATTTACGAGCCGGGGGTTTTAATTCCGACTTTCATAGACAGTTCAACCAACTTGTAACCTTACATTACTACCTACCTGCTACCTCGGCACGTGATAAAGGCTACTTTATTGCACAACCAGTCTTATTCAGTTGAAATAGACACTAAATTAGCATAAATAGCAAAGAAAGTCAACTGTTCTCTCCGGCGTCAGCGCCACAGACACTACGCGTCTACTTATCTATTAAAATTATTTTTATCTATTTTTAGGTACTTATGGTACTACCTATTACCTAAGTACAACTGGTGTTTGAATCAAAGGATTACCCGAGCTATATTACGTCACTTATCTAATGCTTATACTTACCTACATAAAAAAATCTTTTAAAATTCATAATCCATCCATAGTAATAGGTAGGTACTAGCTATGGTCAAAATTGTAACTTACTGTAACTTTAAAACTACATAGGTATTATAAGGGAAATTTGGAAAATCACTCTCACAATCAGATATTAGTTGCTAGAATTCGTCTGCAAAATTTCATCCAGACTTTTGAAGTGAGAGTCAAACTACGTTTGTGTGGACCCGGTGACGGAGAGTCCTCTGTTTTGATAGAGAAGCTCATAAGTATATCAAAAAGCTTTGCGTCAGTCGTTATTGGAACGCATCCTACTTTCCGCGATTGTGTCGTCTCGGTAGCAACACTATACAGTGACTCATAGTTGTGTGTGCTCGACGGTCTCGTGTGGTATGGGCCCTACGCGCAGGGCCGGAAGGGCGGCGCGCGCGCAGGCCCTCCATTGGCCGCAGGACTCCTAGACCCTTTTCTATTGGTCTATTCCCTCCTCGCGATTGGTCCGTTTCCGGGCATGCGTTTTGGAATACCGGTTGGATAGTTTTTATCTATTCCGTTGTTTTTTCACGTCCCTGTCCTAAATTTTGGGGTTTCGGCTACGATTGGTTACTCCGATACAACTTTATTTACTGAGGTAGTCTAGCGCAGGGATATATCTATGTGGTAACTGTTACATGCTCCTGTATACATTTTTTATATGATCGTGGATCTTTTTGTCGACTTGTTTCGATGCTTCTCTTAGTTTTTGTTCATGTTGGGTGTTAGTTTCAAGAGATTTCATGTTTTCTGATGATCTTAGTTAAAAACGGACCTATCTGATTTCACTGATCCCATCGATTTACTGTGCGTGTCATTTCCATTTTCCTCCATGTTTGATCTTTCTGTTTTGTTTTTAAAGAACTAGCCTGTGTAGATTTTGTCTCATGTCTGTAGGTAGGTGGTAGGTGGTAGGTGGTAGGTGGTAGGTGGTAGGTGGTAGGTACCTACACCTACTTACTTCATGAAATTATCATAAAAACAATCCGCAATTTTTCCGAAAATTTAGGAGACAAAAGGTTGTACCTACCTACCTAGCTATAGGTACCTAGCTTAGGAATGCTACAAATCTTTTTTTGCAAATTTTTTCCGATCTAGAAAAGAACTGTGTAGGTACCTACCTACCTAAGTATGTAAACTAAAAATTTCTATTGGGAAACGTCTCAATGTCAAAATGTTCCTGCAAAATAATACATAAGTATTAGGAATAGTCCATAAAAAATGACTCCTCACTCGCCATTCTAACTCTATGGGTCAACTTTCATGTCAAAAGTAGGTAGCTTACCTACGGTTCACATTTAAAATAAGGAATAAAATCGTAGGTACTATTGCCGTGGACACATACAGTTAAAATGGCGCATGAGGAGTCATGTTTTACGCATTAAAATAAAGAATTAGAATTTTGCAGTCATACTTACTCTACCTAAGTATTAAACTACGAGTAACAGTTGCTATATACGATGAGTGGGTAGGTAGGTAGGTACATATAGGATCTATCTATGCATAGTGAGAATAAGTTGGTATCATGAGCTATGCGTGTATACACTAGATAGCTAGACGCAGGTACCTAGGACCTAGAAACATGACCTAGATGTAGTCAGCTCTAGATTACTGGAATCTGCTGAAATCGGTAGACGCGAGCCGTGGCAGCCGTGAGCCGGCCGGCCAATCTATTACTAGATACTAGATAAGTACTAGATACTAGAACTAGATAGATAATGTAGGTAGCTGATGACACACTTTATTCTATCTCAGTTCCACATTTTTGGATAGGTAATAGAGAGGTATACCTAATATATTATGTAGATTAGGTAGGAACTTACACCCATTTATGTATCTATGTCTTTGATCTATAGGTACTTCATAAGTTACTGTTGCTGACGTGACGTTCTACGTATTTCTTAAGTAGGTAAATAGTCATCATCATCATCAACTCACCGCCAGTCAATAGGTAGGAACCGTAGGATCGATCTGGAGTAACAATTTCGCTAACATCGCTGATATTTTCAGGTACCTACCTATTGCTGGGTATTGCGGTAAATTGCTTCATGTGGTCGTGACGTCACAATTGACTAAATTGCCAGGAGTTACGGAATTTCAATTGCTCGTGTAAGCGCACCTCTAATATGCGTCTGATGGTCTTTTCGTCCGCAGGAAGGTTCTAAATGACAAAATGTTGTCACTTCATCGCTGCGTCAGCGTTCCGAGTCTGTCTAGACTCTAGAGCATTCTATGTCTAGACTCAGGGAATAGCTCTACAGGGCGCTACGTGCCTGCGGCCTACCTGCGCAACAATGAACTTATGATGAATCAATAGTCAGTTACAACTACAAGGGCTACTTGAGCCGGCTTGTTTACTGTTTAATTATAACGCACCTACGTCCTACGTGTGACGTGTGACGTGTGACGTGTGACGTGTCAGTCACCCATTGCAAGCGATACGCCGTGCGTTGACCCGTCGCGCGTCGCGCGTCGTGACATATGTGCGGACAGGCCGATTTAATGGCTTTCATCATTATCAACAGATAGACGTCCATTGCTCTCTAGTGTAGGAACTTGCAGACGTCACGGCCTTGCAGCGCCGCCGCCATCCAGCGGCTCCCTGCGACTCGATTGATGTCATCTGTCCACCTAGTGGGGTGTCTTTCAACTCTGCACTGTCCGGTCGTCATCTATAGGTAGGTATATATATATAAAAGGAAAAGGTGACTGACTGACTGACTGATCTATCAACGCACAGCTCAAACTACTGGACGGATCGGGCTGAAATGTGGCATGCAGATAATTATAGCTATTATGACGTAGGCATCCGCTAAGAAAGGATTGTAGAAAATTCAACCCCTAAAGGGGTAAAATAGAAATTTGAAATTTGTGTCCACGCGGACGAAGTCACGGGATTTTTTTAAATTCATTATAGGCAAACGCTTGACCACAATCACACCTGATGGAAAGTGATGATGCGGCCTCAGATGGGACGCGTTTACCTAGAAGAAGATGCCTATATTCACTCTTGTTTTAGGTAAACATACCCGGGGCCGGGTTGGAGGCAAGTAATTAGTAGGAAACACATATCGTGGAAGTGTAGGTTACCTATTGCAAACCTTAGCATTACCATTGCGTATGAGGAAATGATGACGCAAAACGTTTCGTGCGTGTAGATGGAATGTCGACGACATAAGGATGGAAACTCGCCCGACGTCTTGCGGTTCGGTGGTGAAATGGTGAAGGGGGAACAAGATAGAAAAGTTTCTGAGCACACTCTCCGAAGTATATCCTATAGAACACCGACAAGCCGGCAAGTGGCGACCTTGCGGCGGTGAAACACTTTGGAGTTTCGCCAGTAACGGAGAGTCTATCAACTAGTTCTAGCATAGATATAGGGACCACAACGTCTATCGTTTTTCGAACTATAAGCCCTACCCATTGCCATTTCAACTTCGCAATCTGTTTAGCTATGCCAGTGACTGGTTCTCTTAAGGATCTCATTTCTGATTTGGTCACAGTTAACGTAGTGAACTCTTTGACGTATAGACCTCCAAGAATAACTCTCTCCATCGCCCCGTGAGTGACTGAGCTTTCTTATGAAACACATTTACCTGGGTATACCTACCTAGACTAGCGCTAGGCTGCAACCAGACCTGGGTGCGTAATAGAAATGGGTAAGTAGGTAATCTATATATCAGGCTATTTCAACAAAACAAATATTGAAAGTTTTCATAGATTTGTCCATGTAAGTAATAGGCTACTTGACAATTTTTTTAAGTTGGTCTTAAATGGTCAATATTTGTCCTATTATATCAAAAAAATTAACACTATATTTTTTTGCGCCCTAAAAACCGTAAAACTTTAATTTAAAAAAATATTTTTCTTAGACAGGTGAAAACACTGTCGGCCATGTTTGGCCGATAGATTATCTGTGCTCTGACGTCATGCATTTGTAAACAACAGTATAACCACAGGGTTATACTGTTGTAGTGTTAATTTTTTTGATATAATAGGACAAATATTGACCATTTAAGACCAACTTAAAAAAATTGTCAAGTAGCCTATTGTGTTGTACATACATAGATACTATATCTAAGTAGGTCGATACGTAGTTACTTACTTACCTATATAGAATTTCATATAATTACCGCGAAGGAGGCGCGGGGTGCGGAGCGTTCAAAATGGCGCATCTTACGTGACGTAATCACGTGCCTTTAACATTTTTTATGGTTGCTATACGTTTTCCCATATAAAATAACCTACTTAAGTAGTTGACAAAATAATTTTGAAAAAATTTTTTACCGTTTCGGAATAAAACGCGGGGAAAACAATAATAAAATCAAAGGATTTCCGAGTTGGGGCGTGTGCGACGCGTTTCAGTGCAGTATTGATCTATTTATACGTCAGCGCGTCATGCGATTAACCGATTTAACGTTTAATCCAATTATTGAATCCAGTTGTGCTTGTCTCAGTGCACGGGCATTGTCCCGCCTGCCCGCCTGTCCGCCTGCCCGCCTGCCCGCCTGCCCGCCTGCCCGCCTACCCGCCTGCCCGCCCGCCTGCCCGCACGCTGCACAGGCAGGGCAGATGTTCGGTGAAGAGGTTGAACAAAGACGATTTTCAAAATGGCGTGCGAGTGTTCCTAATTCAAAAAATTGGAAAGCGGACTCACCGTGCGATCCAACATGGCGGCGAACAAAGACGCTTCGGTCGTTCCGTCCCGACTCACAGTTTTCTTTTGAAAAAATCGCATAATGCATTTTTTGGACGCGATAATCGCTTTTGCAGTGATTTTTTGTGTGATTTTTGATGTTCGGCGTGTGTTCGCGACGCGGATGCACTCGGGCGGGTGCATCGCAGAGTACTGACCTAGGGCTTGCTGCAGCGCGCAGGCCGCACACAGGCGCACTGACGCACACGCCGGCGCCGCTGCCCGCTTCCACGCTATTTTAAACTTTAAACTGATAGGTTTAAACTCGTTTTTGGATCGTTCCTGGCGCGCAAGGAGTGAGACGTCGGTTCAATAGCCATGGCAACTAACTGAAAGTACGTTCGGAGTAGCGGGTCGTATGTAAGTAGGTAAGGCTGCACGCCGCTGTCTGAGCGCAGCCGGCTGCACACTCAAGCACGATCTCCGCGACAGCCGTGAAGTCGACTAACTGCTCGATTGCGGTAGAAGGACAGCTCAGCTTCGACTGATAACGCATAAACTCCTCACGCGCTTTAACTTGATGTGTCAAATTTCATGTCAAAAGTACGATTTTAGTCCTTATTTTAAAGGTGAATCATACTTTTGACATGACAGTTGACCTATAGAGCTAAAATGGCGCGTGAGGAGTCATTTTGTGCGGACTATATATTTTTGTTTACCTACAGCAGAACCAACCAAAGCAAATAAAGTACCTAGGTATAGGTAGGTAGGTACTTTAATTTTCCTTAGCTGACATTAAAGATAAACAAAACGCAGAAATCTCGGAGAAACGAGTAGGTAAGCGACGCATTTACACGGCGCTTCAGACGTCAGTCCACGGTGACAAGTTCGTATGAGCCGCGTGTGTCTTACGCGCCTCTTACGCGTTTCAGCAAATGTTAAGTATAAATCGCCTAAATAACAAATAAACTCCCTATCGTGGGTGGAAGGATATTTTGAGAAACATTTTTTGTCATCCGTAAGCTTCCACATCACAAAATTTTTTTTTGAAACATCAAAACGCTTGTTTAGTAGGTACCAAATGGGCAGATTACACCTACCGAGTAGTGAACCGAGACAGTAAAATGTCACTCGCCGAGACAGTGCTGTGGCTGAGAAATTGCGGCGAGGACACTGACTCGCCAGTCGCCACTGTACTCGGTAGCCGGTAAGTACTTAGGTGTAATCTGCCCAGAGCTTGTGTGAAACACATACATAGATACGTAGGTACATGACGTCAAAAAACGTTTGACGTAGGTACAGTTTAATTAAATCGATATTTTGAAATGGTTAGCTGTGAAAAACTAACAGCGGACGTGGATTTTACGTATTTTGGTAGACCCTCAATTTAATAATCACTGAGAAATAATTTATTTTTGACGTAGTCAAATACTCAATTGCGGCTATTTCGATGCAGAGCGCGAGAAAGCGCCGCGCCGGTCGTGCTTGCGCTGCAGTCGCGTCGCGCGTCGCGCGTCGGTGCAAGATTACTTAAATATTGAATTGTTCGTGCTTGTCCCCCATTTGCATACTATCCGACCGACGGAGGACGAAAAAACGAACACATGTGTAATTCGACTGTTTTTCAGCTCGTTTTACTTTAATTGAGGCTGTTTTTGCTTTACCCTAGATTTGACTGCGTTTATACATTCGCTAATCATCATCATCATCATGATCAACCCATAGCCGGCTGATACAGAGCACGAGTCTCCTCTTAGTATGAGAAGGGTGCAGATTGGCGGACTTCACACCTGTGAGAATATTATGGAGAACTCTCAGGCGTGCAGATTTCCTCACGATGTTTTCCTTCACCGTTAATAGGTACCTATGTTATTTCTTAAAACGTACATAATTCTGAAAAATTAGAGGTGCTCGCCCGCGAGGAGGGTCGAACCCTGACCTCCCGGACTGGAGGCGGATGTCCTAACCACTAGGCTACCATGGCTTCGCTTTGAATAAATTGAAATAATACTTTGATTATATAACACCTACAATAGCCCGCGACTCTGTCTGCGTGGACTGTACAAACAGCCTCCACTTTCTTAGGGATTGAATTTTCGAAAATCCTATCTTAGCGGATGTCTACGTCATACTTAGCAGCTATCTGCAAGCCAAACAGCCCGCTCCGTCCAGTAGTGTGAGCTGTGTGTTGATAGATCAGTCAGTCAGTCAGTCAGTCAACATAGCAATCATATGCGTTTAGCCGAGTCTTTATGGGTCTTTTCCGTAAGTACAAATTGTGGTTTATTTTCAAACGCTAATTTGTAGGCAATAAATTCAACTTTTCCAAAATTTTATGAATTTGAGTGATGGGAAATTGAGAGCTGAAGATCAGCAAAAATATCCACAATGGTGCAGTGCCCGGCAATGTTGTACGTCGAACTTCAGAAAGAGATTTCGGCTTCGTAGAGCGCCGTCTCTGTCACTCATACCTACCTGTGTGACATTTTGTCGGGCTCACAGACAGAGTCATCAGTCAACGCTTTACGAATTCATTATCTCATTGTAAAGTTCGATGTTCAATATGTCCTGCCGGGTGCTGTAGTGCTGTAGTGCTGTAGTGCTGTAGTGCTGTAGAGCTGTAGTGTTGTAGTGCTGTAGTGCTGTAGTGCTGCAGTTGCGCCCTTATTCGTACGAAATATAGATTAGCTACTAGCTCCTGCCCATGACTTCGCGTCCTGGATCTAGGATTTGGAAATCCCTGAGAACTGTTTGATATTCCGGGATAAGAAGTAGCCTGTGTGACGTGTGTGACGTGTGTGACGTGTGTGACGTGTGTGACGTGTGTGACGTGTGAGACGTGTGTGACGTGTGTGACGTGTGTGAGGCACGCTCCGTCGTAAACTATATCCATGCAAACATCACGTCGATCCGTTACTCCATTGCGACGTGATTGAAGGACAAACCGACCAATAAACATACTTTCGCATTTATAATAAACTCAAAAACTCAAACTCAAATTGTTTATTCAGAATAGGTAAAATTTAACGCTTCCTGATTGTCAAAAATTTTATTTGTAAAATGATATACCTAAGGGTTCCTTTTTTCCTATTGAAGTAGGTACGGAACCCTAACAACTAATAATAAAGTCTCATTTCAAAAACTTCAGCCATTAAAGGGAAACTGATAAATGACAAACACACACACACACACACACTCACATACATGGACGGAAATAAACAGTAGGGCGATTGTCTAAAACCTGCATCAATCTTTATTACAATCTCAATTGTTGTGATTGGCTGAATTTGTGCGATTCTTGTTGCAACAATGCATTGTGGCCAATAGTGAGCGAGCGTTAACCAATCAGAGATGATTGCGATTGTGACATTGTAGCTGTCATTCTCCCGCAATCGCGCAGCTGTTGACTGCACGTAGCAAAGTTAGGTACTCTATTCATTCTGATCCCAGAAGTTGGAGCTAGAGTTAGACCTCCGTGCAGTGTACACTGTACAGAGTACACACTAGATCGACGATGCCACCTGCGCGTGCTGCACGTCGCACGTCGCACGTCGCACGTCGCACGTCGGATCAGTATATCTAGGACACTGTTACACACCCAATCTATGATGTAATATAGCTGTGCGTTGATAGAACATATCGTATTTCGTCATAAAAAAAAGCTGACTAACTGACTGACTGGCTGATCTATCAACGCACAGCTTAAACTACTGGACGGATAGGGCTAAAAGGCATGTAGTTATTTACGACGGAGGCATCCGCTAAGAAAGGATTTTTGAAAATTCAACCCCTAAGGGAGTAAAATGGGGATGAAATTACCCTGCGTCGTATTTCGTGATAGTCAGCCCCGACTTCGTTCGGGCGGAATGTCTACAATTAGGTACTTCCTTGTTCCATTTTTTTTTAATTTATAGACTAGCGCTTGGCTGCAATCACACCTAGTGGCAAGTGATGATGCAGCCTCAGATGCCTAGAAGATACCTACTCACTGTTGGAAGACGGTCACAGTGTCTCTCATGTTATATCTGCGACTCTACCGCGGTTCGGAATGCCGATTCTACTGAGAAGAGCAGACAAGAACAACTCCGCTGACAAATGCAACTAGCTTGTGACAACTGAAGGCTCAGTCGCTGACTTCTACACTTCTACGCTACTTTGTCACTGAGGAACTCATTGATAGCTAGCTGATGACCGCGACTTCGTCCGCGTGGAATGAGGTTTTTTAAAAATCCCGCACGAAGTCTTTGATTTTCCGGGATAAAAAGTAGTTTATGTCACTCTCCTGGTCTTTATCTATACCCATGAAAGAAATCACGTCAATCTGTTGCACCGTTGCGACGTGATTGAAGGACAAATTGGAGCCTCGACTTGACGTCAATAGTAAGTACCTAGTATTTACAACTAGGTCAAGAAAGAAAGAGCGAAGCGAGCGCGAATTTTTTTATACAGAAACAAATAAAATGGTAAATTCAATATTATCCATTTCAAAAATAGTTTCCTTTTGTCTGGGATTTCCCCCCCCTGGCTACGGCCGTGATAGTAAGGGTCGTAAGCCCTTACATTAATTATACAACGGACGGAGATTTCCCGCAACAATTATCTATACAGTGGACTAACAGCTCCTTCCTTATGCCTCCTACATACCACTCGAATAAGAGAGTTTCGACTTCTAATTTGATATGGCTGCAAATCGAAATCGACGGGTAACGTTCTCCAAAGACGGTCACCCATCCGTTTGACCACTTTGGGTAAACAATGTAGCAGCCCTATTAACGAACACCTACACATCAAATTAAAAGCATACTTCCCTATCATAACAATCAAAATAATTTTTTTTTAAATATTCAAATTAAAAGTAAAATAAATTAAATTAATTAATCGTTTCTCTAGTAAAGTCGTTTCTCTATAAAATCATTTCTCTATTAAAATCGTTTTAAACACTATTAACTATTGTATTTACCTATGCCAATATGAAAATATACCAAATCCACACAAAAAAAGAAAGGGGTGCTACGGGATGCTAGAGACGCTACGCGCTACGCCTTAGGTGAAATGGCTACGCGGTGGCCAAAATCTGGCGTAGAGCCCTGCACTATGTATTGTCACTTGTCAGTTGCATTGTTGTGTATTCTGTACCCGTAGTACAAGATTTTACGTCTCACCAAACCAAACCAAATTCGAGAGTCGAAATACTTCCCCGTTACAGTAAACTGGATCTTAAAAGCCTTGTTTTAAAGCTCAAGTTTGTCTACACTTCTACAGCCAGCGCTCCACGCGGAAACATTGCGAAATTAAAATCAGTGGCATTGAATATTTGACTTCAATTCAAGGCTGTTTAGGTCCATTTTACTGTAACGCGGAAGTATTTCGACTCTTGAATTTGGTTTGGTTTGGTGAGACGTAAAATCTTGTACTACGGGTACTGATGTAGAGCTCATCATCCAATATCCATACCTACTAATATTATAAATGCAAAAGTGTGTCTGTCTGTCTGTCTGTCGGGGGGGTGTTATGTGTGAAAATTGATAGTGTTATTTTGATCTGTGAAATTGATGTGTGTGTGTGTGTATTGATCTGTAAAAGTTGGTCTGTGAAAAATGATTCGGGCAAAATGAAAAAGTAATTAATAAACGCATTAATTACACTCAGGTAAGTAAAGTAAGACGGATAGATTTCTAGTAGGTACCTATAGGCAGACAAATGAAAGAATGAAAAGCTAACAGTTAGTATATAAGTATAAATGTCGCAGGTATATTGTCAAAGCAGTGATAGGTATATATATATATTGTATATGACTCCATGACATTACAATATTACTAAAATCAGGCCGTTAAATTGTAAGAAATGAAGTCGATTGACAATCTACCGTTTAATTATATCACTAGTGAAATTGTGATATCACGGCTTTCACAATATACCTACCTGCGACATATATATGGCCTGTATTAATGACTTGTATTGGGTGCGGTTATCATGTGTATCGCCGTAATCGCCGGCGACGTGTCCGGTGCCAGCGCTGCAGCTGTCGCGCGATAGCCTGTGACCCGAGTCGCGAGTCGCGAGTCGCGAGTCGCGAGTCGCGAGTCGCAAGTCGCAAGTCGCAAGTCGCGACACAGGCCGATGCAGTTTGATTACGAATGTTGTCGCTGCAGTAAACACAATGTCGGCCAAATGTCATCCTCTATTTGACTCCCTAAGGGGTGGAATTTACAAAAATCCTTTCTTAGTGATCGTTTTACGTTATAAGGCACCATCGATGGGTGCCCAATAAGTCACACCCAATCGTGTAACAGCTTGCCTCGTTGGGGATTCATCGAAAATAAAATCCCAGCGAGTCACATTCAGAGTAACAGTGTGACTCGTTGGGAATTACAATGGATAAAAGTTTGCAACTAGTAACAATAAAACTCAATGGGAAAAAATTTAAAGAGCCCCTTACGAGTCACACTGTGACACGATTGAGTGTGACTCGGTGGGAACCGATCGGCATCTCATTCCACGGGCAAGGAAATCGCCCTGTGGGGATTGGTCTATTTAGACTGTGTATCTGCGATCCGTATATGTGTAGACCGCGAGTCGCGACTCTCTCGTCCGAGGAGACGGCGCCCGGACCTACTGGCTAAGTAACTAAGGTCTGGCTGTGCATTGACACACAAGCTTTTTTACACCATTGCGGCGAAGCCCAGAAGGAGGATTATGTGTTTGACCTGTATGTATGTTTGTGTTTTTGAATGTCCACTCAACTGCTCAACCGATTTTAAGAAGTTATACGTGAGTACGTAATTTATTTATTTATTTATTAAATGATGCAGTGCGAGTAGACGGTTCGTACGAACCGTCAAATCAAATCAATTCAAATCAAATCAAATTATTTATTGCTTATTTGGGTTTACAATGGTTCTTAGTCATACATTGTGGTAAGTACAGCCAAATACCTTATATACTAAGGCATGCAATATTATGTTAGAATTATTTTACGTATTTTTTAATTATTCTTTTAAATTTGCTTATTTAAAAAAAAAAAAATTATAAATATTTATAAAATTTTGTCACAATAATAAATTAAATAATACATAAATCAATCAGAACACTTATAACCTCCTCAGAACAATGTCAATATGGGCTAGCTACCAAATAATCAATTATATTGTCAAGTATATACATATTATGTCAAAATTATACTTTGATTATTTTATTTTAATATTTTTATTTATTTATTTAGGTATTCAGCTACACTGTAGAAACAATTAAATAATAGCCACTCAAATAATTTACGTTTAAGTGAATTCAGCGACATTGATTCTGCTTTCAAATCATTTGGTAGCTTATTATACAATTTAACACTCATTGCATAACAATTTTTACAGAAGAATGTAGTGTTTATCTTATGAGGTATAATTAGTCTATTTGTGTTTCGATTATTTCTAGCAGGTAGTTTTCCTTGACGAGCTTTTGTAAATAGTGTGTAGGCGCGCTAGACACGTACATCAGAAATAGGAAGGAGAATGACCGATAATTATTATTATTAATCCTCAGCCGACATCAGAACGTATCAGAACGTAGTAATTAACCACTAGGTACTTTAATCAATGATCTTTACAATTAGTTCTCAGCACTTTAAACAACCTATTGGATGAGTCGGGATTTACTTTCTTAAAATGAACCAGGCCGCATATGTGAACTAACGATATTCTTGTGTTATCAAATTACATGGACTATCCTCAATTATTATCATGGAAACTCTCACGTATAGCACAGGGAAACTATCAACGCAAGGTAACGAGGTAAACCTAACCTAACCCTACCTAGGTCGCCTCCAACCACCCCTCACAGCGACCCCTCACCTCACTCTAACCTAATCTCAACATCATCATCATCATCATCATCATCATAGCATCATCGCATCATGTGATTAGGGCACAATTGCTATTGCAACCTCTGAATCAAATCACTAGCCATTTCTTTATCTGATCATCTAAAGACAATCTACCACTGGTTCGGAATGCTACAGCCTACCGCGAGAAGAGCCAGCAAGAAACTCGCGTGGCGACTAGCTCAATCATCAATCTCAACTTCATGAACACTCTTAAATTAATCATTGCATTGACACTCACTATCTAAACCAGATCATATTATTGACTCCTCTTTACTAACTCGCAATATCACAATAGCTCTACCTTATCCACTCTATGCGCGTC
This sequence comes from Maniola hyperantus, assembly GCF_902806685.2. Taxonomy (NCBI): domain Eukaryota; kingdom Metazoa; phylum Arthropoda; class Insecta; order Lepidoptera; family Nymphalidae; genus Maniola; species Maniola hyperantus. The sequence continues at coordinate 106,573 of NC_048544.1, read as the reverse complement.
TACATACCGAATGCCATAGCATCGTGCGCTACGGCGCCTCGAACCCTATTCATCCAGGTATGCAATCGCCACACTATACCTACGCGAATCCCACTCAAGAGATCGCCAGCTCGTGCCCGGTTTCCTCGAAACCACCAGAATGCAAGCTATTCGATCTAATGGGAAACTCATTGTCTGATTACCCTACCTCTTGTGTAGGGTAGTGTCTACCCTACACAAGAGTCATCAATGATTCTTAACCAAACGGGTTATACGTTTCTAAAGCGGGTACTATCAAAGTTAACTGCAAATTACTATCACACTAAACTATCACTTTAAACTAATTATTATCTCAACTGCCGGTATATCTCCAATTACACTCTAAATTACTAGCGTTTGCAGAAATAACCTTAACGGATGTCATTATAATAATCTATCCACTGAGCCAACCGTTAACTCACGAATTACTCTAATATTCACCAATATAATTAATATTCCATATTCGTCTAACAACTACGCGAACATTATTAATAGTGCTTTGCAGACAAAGTCACCGGATAGCATTAAAGGTTAGAATTACTTTAAGGTTACGATTTAACACAAACATTCTACATTATCACAATCACAGAATTAAATATCACGATCATTATTATTCACGCTAATAGCTACCTATCTCGAATTACCGAAGCTAATCTGAATTCTAATAAAAAGGCTAGAGTGAATTCTGAATCAGACAACCTACGCGTGTCTGTCAAAATCCAACTCTGCCGGCTAATCCAAGATGGCTTCTTTTCACAGAGTAAAGCTTCCTTCATGCAACGTTTCTTTTCACGGAATCTATGACAGTAAAACCTATTATAACATTGACACGCCTACACGGCCATTCTGACATGCGACCGTCCACGGGAGCTAGTAAGTATCAAGCACAAACAATTTCCAATCGTCAGAACATCCGCTCGTCCATCCTGACGATCAACACAAGCACAAAAACTACATATTATAAAGCATGCATAACACAACCAAAGCATGTCACAACCAAATTACTTCGGAACCATAGCATGTCACCAACAAAAGCGTGCAACCTGGACAAGACGAGCACATCTCTTCAAGCAACCCATAAGAATCTGGCACGGACGACACTGTCCATTCATCCAACACATCTGGAGCAAGCGCGTGCATCCCTTCAACCGACCTCTTCAGGTGCGGCCCGAACGATACACCTCAACCAGGGTCGAACATCATCTGGACTGAGCGAGTGCATCCCTCCAGCCAGGCTAGACTCCACAACATCTGGAAGAAGTGTGTCCCCTCAACCAACTCTTGCGAGTCTGGCCCGGACGACACTCCCTTACCAGGATAGACTCCACAACATCTGGAAGAAGTGTGTCCCCTCAACCAACTCTTGCGAGTCTGGCCCGGACGACACTCCCTTACCAGGATAGACTCCACATCTGGAAGAAGTGTGTCCCCTCAACCAACTCTTGCGAGTCTGGCCCGGACGACACTCTTACCAGGATAAACTCACACCATCTGGAAGAAGTGTGTCCCCTCAACCAACTCTTACGAGTCTGGCCCGGACGACACTCCCACCAGGATAAACTCCATAACATCTGGAAGGACACTTCCTTACCAGGATAGACTCATAACATCTGGAAGGACACTTCCTTACCAGGATAGACTCATGAACTTACTATAACATAACATCTGCAAGCAGTGTGTTCCTTTAACCAAGTCCCACAACACACAAGCACACACATGGACCGAGAGTCCCTGATGTTTCACAATTTAAAGGTCATCCATTTAGTCATGATCTCAATGTCACATCTGTCCATTACGTCAACTAACAACATACTGAAGCGGACCGGACACATCCCGTCAGCGTCTCATCCATCAGTGTGGAATGTTGTAAGTTCACACGCTGCCACAAACGAAGTAATCTACAAGATCAATTCAGATTATTTCATTGATAATATGAAGTGAAACTGAAACATTTTCTGGGTAATAAATTAAGTAATTGCCACCAATACTTTCCAAAGTCCCATGGCTTAGGAGTGCAGCACTCTTGCAGCGTCAGGATTAAATAGTTGGATCCAAACATTTTTATGGTAACGTCTCGCGAACTTCCTCTACTAATTAAAAAAAAACTATGCAAATCGGTCAGAAACTTCGGAGAAATCGGTTTACAAAAACGCGCCGAATTGAGTACCTTCTCCTTTTGGAAAGCCGGTTAAAATTGCAAAACAAAAATGGCGGTGCAAGCTATCAGCTGTGAACTCGCTGTGAAGTCAAGTCGAACCCAAAATTCTGTCGACAGTTATAGGTCCAGGTAGAGAAATCGTCTGTCACTGTCACACACAGCATTCAGTTCGTTCGCTGACTCTCTCTTTTCACTTTTTAATGAAGGGGCAGCCACACGTGCACGCTTTCATCCCGAAGTAAGGCTGGCATTGTTAAATCCAGGTAGCTCCATATTTATTAATAACGTTGTTAATACTACGTTGGTCCTGGAAGTAACTAGTCCAAGTGTAGCTTAGGATAATGCTTGAAGTAAGCATTTTTTTTATTAATAAGGGTGTTAGAGTTTAGACTATTCACTTACCACCCAGTTCACCATCAAAGTCATAATCATTGTCATAGTCAAACTGTAGTTTGATCCGGAACATCGACCCGCAAAGGCCAGTCCCTCAATCAACTACACCACAGTCAACATTGTCATAGTCAAACCGTAGTCTGATTCAGAACATTGACTCGCATAGGCCAGTCCTGCGATCAACTACACCACACTTGCCAGTATTCCATACCAGATAGATACCAACATGCACTGCATCACGGGGTTTACACAAAGCATCATTTCACACACCATTTACTACTCTTCACGTTCAGAGGCAGTGAGAGTCCAATCCGAAATATTAAGGATCTTTTAACTCTCAGATAAAACCCCGAAATCTTTTTCTGCAACTTTTACAACAAAGCCTAATTGTGGGTATTAAAATTGGAAAACTTTTCTTCTTCTTTAAACAAATTAATATCATCTTTTCTCGTAACTTTATCCTTTTATAAACCAGGCTAATGTGGGCATTATTTGCAAAACTGTGGGCATAACTTTCAAAAATGTGGGCATGTGCTCATCCCACTTCTGATGTAGGCGCGCTAGACACGTACATCAGAAATAGGAAGGAGAATGACCGATAATTATTATTATTAATCCTCAGCCGACATCAGAACGTATCAGAACGTAGTAATTAACCACTAGGTACTTTAATCAATGATCTTTACAATTAGTTCTCAGCACTTTAAACAACCTATTGGATGAGTCGGGATTTACTTTCTTAAAATGAACCAGGCCGCATATGTGAACTAACGATATTCTTGTGTTATCAAATTACATGGACTATCCTCAATTATTATCATGGAAACTCTCACGTATAGCACAGGGAAACTATCAACGCAAGGTAACGAGGTAAACCTAACCTAACCCTACCTAGGTCGCCTCCAACCACCCCTCACAGCGACCCCTCACCTCACTCTAACCTAATCTCAACATCATCATCATCATCATCATCATCATAGCATCATCGCATCATGTGATTAGGGCACAATTGCTATTGCAACCTCTGAATCAAATCACTAGCCATTTCTTTATCTGATCATCTAAAGACAATCTACCACTGGTTCGGAATGCTACAGCCTACCGCGAGAAGAGCCAGCAAGAAACTCGCGTGGCGACTAGCTCAATCATCAATCTCAACTTCATGAACACTCTTAAATTAATCATTGCATTGACACTCACTATCTAAACCAGATCATATTATTGACTCCTCTTTACTAACTCGCAATATCACAATAGCTCTACCTTATCCACTCTATGCGCGTCTACATACCGAATGCCATAGCATCGTGCGCTACGGCGCCTCGAACCCTATTCATCCAGGTATGCAATCGCCACACTATACCTACGCGAATCCCACTCAAGAGATCGCCAGCTCGTGCCCGGTTTCCTCGAAACCACCAGAATGCAAGCTATTCGATCTAATGGGAAACTCATTGTCTGATTACCCTACCTCTTGTGTAGGGTAGTGTCTACCCTACACAAGAGTCATCAATGATTCTTAACCAAACGGGTTATACGTTTCTAAAGCGGGTACTATCAAAGTTAACTGCAAATTACTATCACACTAAACTATCACTTTAAACTAATTATTATCTCAACTGCCGGTATATCTCCAATTACACTCTAAATTACTAGCGTTTGCAGAAATAACCTTAACGGATGTCATTATAATAATCTATCCACTGAGCCAACCGTTAACTCACGAATTACTCTAATATTCACCAATATAATTAATATTCCATATTCGTCTAACAACTACGCGAACATTATTAATAGTGCTTTGCAGACAAAGTCACCGGATAGCATTAAAGGTTAGAATTACTTTAAGGTTACGATTTAACACAAACATTCTACATTATCACAATCACAGAATTAAATATCACGATCATTATTATTCACGCTAATAGCTACCTATCTCGAATTACCGAAGCTAATCTGAATTCTAATAAAAAGGCTAGAGTGAATTCTGAATCAGACAACCTACGCGTGTCTGTCAAAATCCAACTCTGCCGGCTAATCCAAGATGGCTTCTTTTCACAGAGTAAAGCTTCCTTCATGCAACGTTTCTTTTCACGGAATCTATGACAGTAAAACCTATTATAACATTGACACGCCTACAAGTGCATTGTTTTTCTTTACAAATATAATAATTTCATAAATATACATACATGGAAGTGGAAGTATTTTTAACTTTCTAAAAAGTGGTCTACATGGATCGAGAGGACCTGCTCCACAAGTCGCCCTAACACATTTCTTTTGCACTCTAAACACTTTATTTATATCGCATGAATTTCCCCAAATGATTAGTCCATAACGAAGGCTACTTGATATATAACCATGGTAAGCCATTAGCGCGGCCTGCACATTCACCGTTTTATACAACCTTCTTAGTGCAAAGACAAATCTATTTAGTTTCTTACATATCTTTGCTATATGTAATTTCCAGTTACAATTGCGATCTATTTCTAATCCTAAAAATGTCGTTACTGTATCTTGTTCAATTTTTTGCCCATTATAGTGAATGTTCAAATCTTTCGGGACAATGTAAGTTTTTTTTGTAAATTGAATATACCTGCTTTTGTTTATATTAACGGTTAAATTGTTGCTCTCTAGCCATTTAATTATACTTTCTGTAACCTCATTTATTTCCGGTTCAAGTTCATTATTCCTTTGTTGTATTACAACAAAAATGTCGTCAGCAAATAACGTACATGGTTGGTTAACGCAATTTGGCAGGTCATTTATGTATATTATAAACAATAAAGGACCTAGCACGCTCCCTTGGGGTACACCAGTTGAATTGATCTTACTATTGGATATAAAAGGTGTAATTGCTGAGTCAATTTCTCTTTGAATTTCTACATATTGATATCTATTCTTCAAATAGCTCTCGAGCCATTGAAGAGCTACTCCTCTAATGCCATAATGTTCAAGCTTGACTAACAACGTGGGCTACAAAGTCAAAAGCTTTTGACATGTCAAAAAACAGTGCTGCAACGGTCTTAAATTTATCTAAATTATCAATAATATTCTTAGTAAGATTAAAGCATGCCAGAGCCGTTGATTTGTTTTTTTGAAAACCGTATTGTTCTTCTTTAATTATTTTATTTTTTGTTAAATATTCGGTAAGTCTTTCGTGCATTATTTTTTCAAAGATTTTTGAAAAGATAGGTATCAATGTAACGGGACGGTACTTATCCATCTCACGTCGATTGCCTTTTTTGAATAATGGTTTTACGATAGATAATTTAAGTTTTGTTGGGAATTGACCTTTTTAAAATGAAAGATTTATTAGAAATGTAAGGATTGATGTTAACTCTTTACAACAGCGTTTTATGATTTTTGTACAAATCTCATCATGACCTGCGGATGAAGTGTTTTTCAAGCTCATAATAGTGTTTTTTACTTCATTTTCTGTACAAGGGGATATAAAAATACTACTTGGTGGGGATTGATAACTATTGTTTAGATGCTCTTTATTATAAATAACTTTAATTATTGGTTGCTTAGCCAAATCGATGTAATAATTATTGAATTTATTAGCAATGGCACTAGGTTCATTTACAACTTCTCCATCCACGATTATCTCTTCTATGGACTTAATCGCGCTTGGTTGAGTTGAAGTGGTTTTTATTAATTTCCACGTAGCAAGGCACTTGTTTTGCGAGTTAAATAGATATTTAAAATTGTTTATTTTTTGAGACATCGCAACGCATTTTTTTAATGTTCTAGAATAAGTTTGGTATTTTTGTTTATTGTATTTTCCTTTGTAACATAAAAATCGCAGTTTTCTTTTTTCCCGAGCACTATTTTTAATTCCTTTAGTTATCCAACGAGGTGCGACCACACCTACGGGAACACGTATTTTGGTTATTGGAAAACACAGTTTATAGAACAAGGTAAATGTGTCATGAAAATCATTGAACGCCTCATCTAAGTTGTCTTTCTCATATATTTCCGTAAGGGGTATTTTATTTAAACGGTATAAGAATTTGTTGATGTTTTCTTCAGCATAGTCTCGTCTATATAAATAAATGTATTTCGGTGGTAGTTTTATTGGTTTAACAGGGAAACTGAGCAATTGGCCAGTTTCATGGTCAGATAATCCAAGATTTATTATTTCACCGTTAGCGCTTTGTAAATTACTGATAATGTGGTCTATACAGTTATGTTTTCTGGTAGGTTCCTTTATATGCCTAGTTAAATTATAATTTTTACAAAGGTTGACGAGAGATTCACTTTTTTGTCTGTTTTTAGTGTATTAATGTTTAAATCTCCAACAATAACAATGTTCTTTTTTATTTTGTTTTTATTCTGTAGCTGGTAAATAATAGATTCTAACTTTTCAAAAAATATATCGCAGTTTGAGTCAGGCGTTCTATATATACAAATTAAGTAAGTAGATATTATGATCTATTCCACAACATTCAAACGTCGCGTCGGGTTCGTACGAACCGTCGGGGTTTTTTGCACAGCTTTTTAAAATACTTACTCGTTATAGATACCTATACTGCCTCATGGGTCATGGGTCAGAACTTGCACTTTTGTGAAAATTTATAATTTTGCTTTTTAAAATTTATAATATTAACAATTTTTGTAAGTATGTTTATGTTAGTTTGTACTCGTAAGTAGTTTAATTAGTGTAATTGGCTTTATGACCGTTCTAATTAAATCATAAATAAATAATAATTCTAGCTGATGCCCGCAACTTCGTCCGCGTGGAATTAGGTATTTTAAAAATTCCGTGGGAACTCTTTGATTTTCCGGGATAAAAAGAACCCTATGTCACTCTCCAGGTCTTTGTCTATACCCATGCTAAAATCACGTCAATCCGTTGCACCGTTGCAACGTGAATGAAGGACAAACCAACAAACCAACAAACAAACACACTTTTGCATTTATAATAAGGGTAGGTACTGATATGATAGGAATAGATGAACCGACGAGACATGGTTCGTGGAAACGGTAAGGACTACAGTAGCCCTTCTAGTAGGTACCTACATACGTCCGTGTTCTACGAACCAGCTCCCAAACTAAGATAACGGTTCAAACGAACTTACACACTGGGCGTTTGTTGCATACCTACCTACCTATTAATAGTTCCACACACTTAATAGCACCGGATAGATAAACATAATAACGGAATGAAGGAAAACATTTGTCTGGTGGGAGGCTTCGGCCGTGGTTGGTTACCAGACCGACTGGAGATTGCCCATTACCTTCGAGCTTTGGGCGCCCCAATATAATTATTGCTGTCTGTAGTGTTTTAATTTTATTTTGTAGACAAATAACTTTTTATGTAACGGACAGATTCGTATTTAATTTAATTTAAAATTGTTATGGACGACCCGTCTGAAATAAAATATTTTTATTTTATTTATATTCTGCAAAGGATTCCCATTTATTCACTCTGGTTATAAAGAAATCTTATTTTTTATTTTGCTGATATTGAGGTTATATTTAATTAATACTTCGTCAAAATAAATGGATCTTTACGATTGTAACTGTAATTGTGGATATTTTCAATGATAGGGTGAAAGAAAAGTCGTAGGTAAACGTTAAAAATAACACATTAAAAAAAAATCATTTTAATACGACGACGCCACAAAAGAGGGCTGTTCAGGGGCGATATCCTTTAGAAATTATAAAATGCCAAGCCCCTGTCAGGAATGGAACCTGGGACCTTCCACTAATAATGGCACAGAGCTTGCCACTGCGCCAGGGAGATCGTCACACGTAATGCCGGGAGTGGGGACACTTGCCGCGAGATCGAACGCGTGTCGCTACAGTGGTTCAGTGCTACTGGTTCGAGGAATCGCTCCTACCTACGTCACATAGTACCCTACGTTGCTGAGCCACTTTACATTGTTGCAACGTGGCAACGTGGCAACGTGGCAACGTGGCAACTCGTGCCACTCATGTCATGTACCTATAATCTGATTAATATATGGAGCTGCTCCAAATATCTGGTGGCCCTAAGTAGGTACAGGACGCAGCCGAAAGTGATGAACATCGGCCTTTAGAATGACATTTCAGGTTTGTAGAGTGTTGTCTCTGTCACTCATACCCATATGACGTTTTGTCGGGGCTCAACGACCGAGACAGTGCTCTACAAATCTGCTATCTCCTTCTAAAGTTCAATGTTCATCACTTTTTTCCGTGTACTGTAAGTATTTGTTAAATCACGATTTAGGTACCTATGGGAACGAATGAATCATCATCATGATCAACCATCGCCGACTCACTACAGAACACGGGTCTCCCCTTAGAGTGAGAAGGGCTTTGGCCATACTCTACCACGCTGGCCAAGTGCGGATTGGCAGACTTCATACACCTTTGAGAACATTATGGAGAACTCTCAGGCATGCAGGTTTCCTCACGATGTTTCCCTTGACCGTTAAAGCAAGTGACATTTAATTACTTAAAACACACATAGTAGTAAAGTTATAGGTGCATGGAGTCGTCCGACCTCGTCCTAACCTCCTAACCACTCGACTATCACAGCTTCGTAGGCAAGTGGCAAGTGGCGAGTGGCAAGTGGCGAGTGGCAAGTGGCAAGTGGCAACCCTAGCGCGCGAGTGGTTGCGCCGTGCGCGGAAAACAAACAAACAAACAAAACACAAGACTTGCCCGCTTATCAATTGTTCGGCGTCCGGTTCCATGCTCGTAGTGAGGCGGCGCGCGTGCGACGGAATGTGACACTTATGCCTGGCGGCGCAAGGTCGACAGTGCGGCGGCGCAAGGTCGACAGTGCGGCGCGGTACGACGACGCAGCACACACGCTGTTGCTATGCCACTGCGTCGAGGTCTCGAGCTCGGGCGGTGCTCTCTACATCTCAGCTTTGGTCAACCATTGCAATGCCAAGTGGGTAGCACAGATTAGTATCTATTCATCGTCATCTTCTTCTTCAATCCATCGTTGGTGCACCACGTTGGCCAAGTGCGGATGCAGACTTCACGCAACTTAGAGAACGTTTAGGTTTACCTACTGTGTGATGGAGGTCCAGTTAATCGTGATAGGCTATCATCGCCCAAAGTTAGTAGATCTACTCATCATACTCCCGTTTTAGTCAACACTTAACAAATCCAGATTTATGAAACATATTTTGCTTAGAAAATACTAGCATATGCTCACGACTTCGTCCGCGTGGACTACACAAATTCGAACCTCTATTTCGCCCCCTTAGGGATTGAATTTTCAAAAATCCTACAGACAGACAAAAAAGTTTGTAACCCCAGCGGTTAAAGTTGTGTGTCGGTAGATCAGTCATTCAGTCAGTCAGTCAGTGGCCAGGCTCGACGCTCGCAGACCTGGCTGCGGCCGGCAGACGGCAGACGGCAGACGGCAGACGGCAGACGGCAGACGGCTATACATAGAGACGTATAGACGCAGCCCTTCACGCGGAAGCAGCCTTCGGGGGTCGACGACCGACCGTCTGGCGCGCGCGGCCTCACTGCCGGCGGGGAGCTGCCACTAACCAGACGGGAACTGACTGACTGACTGACATAATCACAAAAGCACAACTCATAGCCGCAAAGCCACCAAGCTCATGTGACATTCATGCTTAATCCATTGAAGGTTTTCTGAGAAAAATAATTGTAATATCGCTCAGTAAAGCAGCAATGTAGAACCAACTCAGTGGCTACATCAGTACCCCGCGCGGCGCGTTTGGAACCCTTCGAGGCCTCGAAGTTCGTTTTAAGTTAAGTTACATACCTACTGTACCTAAAGGATTGCCACTGTATCTAATGATACGACCTATCCCGTCGGAATTCCGAAAATTTGTGCATTTCAGCATTCTAGGTCCAAGGCTTTGAGCTGGGCGGGGATGAGGCAGTGAATCTGAACATTTCTTTTTACACTTATATATAGACTAGCTGATGCCCGCGACTTCGTTTGCGTGAAATTAGGTTTTTAAAAATCCCGTGGGAACTCCTTGATTTTCCGGGATAAAAAGTGGTCTATGTCACTTTCCAGGTCTTTAATTATACTCATGCAAAAAATCACGTCAATCCGTTGCTCTATTGCGACGTGATTGAAGGACAAACCAACAAACAAATACACTTTCGCATTTATAATAAGGGTACTGATTGTTCCACAAACAATTTGTCAAACATCCACACACAGTACGCGGCCAAAAGTGATGAATATCGACCTTTAGAAGGAGACAGCAGAGAGAAGCGTCATACGGGTATGAGTGACAGGGACAACGCTCTACAAAGATGAAATGTCGTTGTAAAGGGCGATGTCGAGGTGTACTGTACATTATGTAATTATGTAACGTGGTTCGGCTGGTGTCACGTGGACTCTGGCCAGTGGCCAGTGACGAGGAGACGAGGCGACGAGGAGACGAGGCGACGAGGAGACGAGGCGACGTGATCCTCGACGCCCTCGGCTCGACTCTCATCAACTATATCTGTAAGCGTCACATTATACACCCAGACTAACAATCAAGGAGACTTGCCATCTAAATAATAATACCTTGTTGTTGTAAAGGAATGCAACCCTAGGTTTATACTCTTTGTTATGCTCTCTTCTCTGTGGCTTTTCTATTCCGTGGTGACGTGTCTTCAAAATTATTGTCTCAAAAAATCTAGTAAAATTGTTGTAAAATTAATTAGTTCTTTCAATACACTTTACATAGTTCAGTTAATGTGTTTTATAACATGCTGCAACCACAACCACAGTAAAATCTTTCACTTGTTAGAGTAAGCTAGGTGTATAGAAAAGCTCTGAAGAGTGATACAGACAAAAACTCATTTTTTGTCTTTGTCGTAGTTTAGTTTTTTTTGCTGAGCACAATTGTCATCTGTGCCCAACAACACCCACAACGTAGCATGTATGTAGATAAATGTACCTAAATAGGGTCTTGGACTGTTATAGTCTGTAGTAATAAAATAATGTGATGTTTTTAACACTAGCTTATGGGGCTAGAAAAAAATCATGGTTTTATTTATTTTTAACATGAATGTCACGCTCTGTACGGAAGGTGATTAATGACGTCACAATCCATAAACGACAAATATTTTCCAATTTTAACACAAAAATAACAATAATTTCTGCGACAAAATATTTTTTATGTTAAAAAATTTAAAAATATTTGTCGTTTACGCCATGTGACGTCATTAATCGCCTTCCGTGCAACGTGATGTTAATTATCAATTATGTTACAAATTACGAAAAATCCTATTTTTTTTAATATTCTCTAAGTATTCTATTATTAATATCTATATATATATATCTATATATTAACTACCGCCATTGAAGAAATCACTTCATTTTATTACTACAGTCCAAGACCATACCTATTGTTGAATTTAATAACGGAGAGATAGAACACGTCCACCCGCTCTGCTTATCAAAACGCTAGTAGTCGCACCGCGCACCAGATCGAGACGGGTCTGGCTGTAGGAAGATGCTGCGTCTCGCTCCCACCCACAATCACCGATACACCTGTCCCGCTCTCGCAGACAGAATATCAAAATTTGTGCAGAATTGAATTCGGTAGTCTGCAAGACCGCTATAGGAACACGTATAATACTGTCTGGAAACTGATAGGCCGAGAGACCACCGCCATATGTCACCATCGCCGTGATCAACCCATCGCCGGCACACTACGGAGCACGATTGAATCATCAAATGCTTCTACCTACACTGGTTCGGATTGCTTTTCTTACGAGAAGAACCAGCAAGAAACTCGGTAGTTGCCATAGTCTATCACGCTGGCCAAGTGCGGATTGGCAGACTTCAGACAGCTTTGAGAACATCATGAAGAACATGCAGGTTTCCAAACCAGGATAAAAATAATGACTTACGCTGAAAAAACTATTAAAATCCAACAAAGATTTACTAGGTTCCGTCCTAAGTACAGTTGTATGTTTTCGAAATTTTGCACGATTAATCAAAAACTATTTTATGCATAAAAATAAATAGAAATCTGTTTTAGAATGTACAGGTGAAGCCCTTTCATGTGATAACATAATATTTGGTATATTAATCTTACTTTGAAAGTTGAAAATACAAATTATTATTACGACTAATCTTACGTCTGACTCTGAGACTATAAATCCTAAAGCTACAAACCATAATAGTTTTTATTGTCAATCCTTTAAGGGCAATTTTGCGTTGCAGTTTATTGCAGCAACCGATTTGTTAAAGTAAAAGCAATTTAAAATGTGGTACTCGCGTGTCTGGAGCCTGAGGTGTATGGTGACTGGTGACTGGTGACTGGTGACTGGTGACTGGTGAGGAACCGGCCTGCGCGAGATACAGGCCATCATCGTTGCGGATTGCGGAAGGGCCGTGGGTTCGACCGTCGACGGACACCTCAGCCCACTTATAACGTACGTGTGACAAACATCCCAACATCCACCGGATTTTCCGGGATAAAAGTAGCCTATATCCTTCCCCGGGATGTAAGCTATCGCTGTACCAAATTTCGTCACAATTGGTTGAACGGATGGCCCGTGAAAGGCTAGCAGATAGACAGACAGACAGACAGACTGACGGACAGACAGACAGACATACTGACAGACACACTTTCGCATTTATAATATTAGTATGGATATATTATTTAGATTTCGATTGGATGCTGTTTTGGCGGATTGTAGCGAATTAGGCTTATGTTATACTTAATGAATTAGTATGGCCATTGGCCATTGGCCATTGGCCATTGGCCATTGGCCTACGCATCTTCGCGACGTGAGCTCGAAGATGCGTAAGTATACACAGCACGGAGCTAGGAGCTAGCTGGTGTCTTGGACAAGAGAGGCACGGAGCTAGGAGCTAGCTGGTGTCTTGGACAAGAGAGGCACGGAGCTAGGAGCTAGCTGGTGTCTTGGACAAGAGAGGCACGGAGCTAGGAGCTAGCTGGTGTCTTGGACAAGAGAGGCACGGAGCTAGGAGCTAGCTGGTGTCTTGGACAAGAGAGGCACGGAGCTAGGAGCTAGCTGGTGTCTTGGACAAGAGAGGCACGGAGCTAGGAGCTAGCTGGTGTCTTGGACAAGAGAGGCACGGAGCTAGGAGCTAGCTGGTGTCTTGGACAAGAGAGGCACGGAGCTAGGAGCTAGCTGGTGTCTTGGACAAGAGAGGCACGGAGCTAGGAGCTAGCTGGTGTCTTGGACAAGAGAGGCACGGAGCTAGGAGCTAGCTAGAGGCACGGGCTAGCTAGCTGGTGTCTTGGACAAGAGAGGCACGGAGCTAGGAGCTAGCTGGTGTCTTGGACAAGAGAGGCACGGAGCTAGGAGCTAGCTGGTGTCTTGGACAAGAGAGGCACGGAGCGAGGAGCTAGCTGGTGTCTTGGACAAGAGAGGCACGGAGCTAGGAGCTAGCTGGTGTCTTGGACAAGAGAGGCACGGAGCTAGGAGCTAGCTGGTGTCTTGGACAAGAGAGGCACGGAGCTAGGAGCTAGCTGGTGTCTTGGACAAGAGAGGCACGGAGCTAGGAGCTAGCTGGTGTCTTGGACAAGAGAGGCACGGAGCTAGGAGCTAGCTGGTGTCTTGGACAAGAGAGGCACGGAGCTAGGAGCTAGCTGGTGTCTTGGACAAGAGAGGCACGGAGCTAGGAGCTAGCTGGTGTCTTGGACAAGAGAGGCACGGAGCTAGGAGCTAGCTGGTGTCTTGGACAAGAGAGGCACGGAGCTAGGAGCTAGCTGGTGTCTTGGACAAGAGAGGCACGGAGCTAGGAGCTAGCTGGTGTCTTGGACAAGAGAGGCACGGAGCTAGGAGCTAGCTGGTGTCTTGGACAAGAGAGGCACGGAGCTAGGAGCTAGCTGGTGTCTTGGACAAGAGAGGCACGGAGCTAGGAGCTAGCTGGTGTCTTGGACAAGAGAGGCACGGAGCTAGGAGCTAGCTGGTGTCTTGGACAAGAGAGGCACGGAGCTAGGAGCTAGCTGGTGTCTTGGACAAGAGAGGCACGGAGCTAGGAGCTAGCTGGTGTCTTGGACAAGAGAGGCACGGAGCTAGGAGCTAGCTGGTGTCTTGGACAAGAGAGGCACGGAGCTAGGAGCTAGCTGGTGTCTTGGACAAGAGAGGCACGGAGCTAGGAGCTAGCTGGTGTCTTGGACAAGAGAGGCACGGAGCTAGGAGCTAGCTGGTGTCTTGGACAAGAGAGGCACGGAGCTAGGAGCTAGCTGGTGTCTTGGACAAGAGAGGCACGGAGCTAGGAGCTAGCTGGTGTCTTGGACAAGAGAGGCACGGAGCTAGGAGCTAGCTGGTGTCTTGGACAAGAGAGGCACGGAGCTAGGAGCTAGCTGGTGTCTTGGACAAGAGAGGCACGGAGCTAGGAGCTAGCTGGTGTCTTGGACAAGAGAGGCACGGAGCTAGGAGCTAGCTGGTGTCTTGGACAAGAGAGGCACGGAGCTAGGAGCTAGCTGGTGTCTTGGACAAGAGAGGCACGGAGCTAGGAGGCTAGCTGGTGTCTTGGACAAGAGAGGCACGGAGCTAGGAGCCAGCTGGTGTCTTGGACAAGAGAGGCACGGAGCTAGGAGCCAGCTGGTGTCTTGGACAAGAGAGGCACGGAGCTAGGAGCCAGCTGGTGTCTTGGACAAGAGAGGCACGGAGCTAGGAGCCAGCTGGTGTCTTGGACAAGAGAGGCACGGAGCTAGGAGCCAGCTGGTGTCTTGGACAAGAGAGGCACGGAGCTAGGAGCCAGCTGGTGTCTTGGACAAGAGAGGCACGGAGCTAGGAGCCAGCTGGTGTCTTGGACAAGAGAGGCACGGAGCTAGGAGCCAGCTGGTGTCTTGGACAAGAGAGGCACGGAGCTAGGAGCTAGCTGGTGTCTTGGACAAGAGAGGCACGGAGCTAGGAGCTAGCTGGTGTCTTGGACAAGAGAGGCACGGAGCTAGGAGCTAGCTGGTGTCTTGGACAAGAGAGGCACGGAGCTAGGAGCTAGCTGGTGTCTTGGACAAGAGAGGCACGGAGCTAGGAGCTAGCTGGTGTCTTGGACAAGAGAGGCACGGAGCTAGGAGCTAGCTGGTGTCTTGGACAAGAGAGGCACGGAGCTAGGAGCTAGCTGGTGTCTTGGACAAGAGAGGCACGGAGCTAGGAGCTAGCTGGTGTCTTGGACAAGAGAGGCACGGAGCTAGGAGCTAGCTGGTGTCTTGGACAAGAGAGGCACGGAGCTAGGAGCTAGCTGGTGTCTTGGACAAGAGAGGCACGGAGCTAGGAGCTAGCTGGTGTCTTGGACAAGAGAGGCACGGAGCTAGGAGCTAGCTGGTGTCTTGGACAAGAGAGGCACGGAGCTAGGAGCTAGCTGGTGTCTTGGACAAGAGAGGCACGGAGCTAGGAGCTAGCTGGTGTCTTGGACAAGAGAGGCACGGAGCTAGGAGCTAGCTGGTGTCTTGGACAAGAGAGGCACGGAGCTAGGAGCTAGCTGGTGTCTTGGACAAGAGAGGCACGGAGCTAGGAGCTAGCTGGTGTCTTGGACAAGGACTCAGAACACATTTATCCAAGAAGTTCTTACGGAGTTATCAAATCCCCTGGTAGAGATTCCTTTGCAGCTTAGTTTGACAAGCGATATAGGTAGGTACCTTATTTTTTTTATAATTTTTATAGTGTTTTACCTACACTTCAAGGAAATCAGTAGGTACTTATCCATATTATAAATGTGAAAGTGTGAGTTTGTTGTGGGCTCTTCTCAGACCTGGGCGCGTTTGGAACCCTCGTAGCTTTAGTTTCAAGTTTGCGTGATAATTATCCCCACTAGGTACATCTTACAAATCAAACAACTGACAATCGATAAGAGTAATTTATTAAGTACCTACCTATTTTGAATAAATCATTTGACTTTGACTTTGTGTTTGTTTGTTTGTTAGTTTGTTCTTCAATCACGTCGCAACGGAGCAACGGATCGACGTGATCTTTTGCATGGGTATAGGTAAAGACCTGGAGAGTGACACAGGCTACTTTTTATTGCGAAAAATCAAAGAGTTCCCACGGGATTTTTATAAACCTAATTCCACGCGGACCAAGTCGCGGGCATCAGCTAATATGTCATAAGCTAAAGCTGCCATACAAAACAAAAAGGAACGTATTTTCACGGACTCGAATCGGATACGAGGCAGCGACCACACGTTCCACGTGTATGTGATCATTGATAAGCAAATCGGCGACCGCTGATAGCTGATAGCTGATAGCTGATAGCTGATAGCTGATAGCTGATAGCTGATAGCTGATAGCTGATAGCTGATAACAGTGCTAAAGTGCAGCGGAGTGATCACCCGGAGACGCGGCGGCGCCCCACTGCTGATAACACGTATCAGGGGGGGGGGGGGGGGGGACGACCTAATTCCGTTGTACATAATTCCGTTGTACATAATTCCGTTGTACATACCTAATTCCGTTGTACATAATTCCGTTGTACATAATTCCGTTGTACATAATTCCGTTGTACATAATTCCGTTGTACATGATTCCGTTGTACATAAATCCGTTGTACATAATTCCGTTGTACATAAATCCGTTGTACATAATTCCGTTGTACATAATTCCGTTGTACATAATTCCGTTGTACATAATGTCTAAAATCTAGCCTAAACTTTTCTACGGGCCAAATTTCATGATTCTAGGTCAATGGGAAGTACCTTAAAGGATTCGATTCCATTGTCGGGTCTTGACAAACACAACAGATAGACAGAACAGACGGACAAAGAGCCAACAACTCTGTCTGTCTGTCTAGAAACTTATAGGGTACTTCCCGTGGACCTAAAATCATGAACTTTGGCAGGTAAGTAGGCACAAATGTTATGGGTAAAAATCTCAAAACCGCGAATTTATGGTAAATAATTAAAATGTGTTCATGAACAAATAGTTAGTAAGTATTTTCAAGTTTCAATGTAAGATAACTATAGTCAAGTGGGTATCATATGAAAGGGCTTCACATTTACACACACACATTCTCAAACAGATTTTATTTATTTTTATGCGTAATAGTTTTTGATTTATCGTGCAAAATGTCGAATAAATACGACTGTGGTACGGAACCCTCGGTGCGAGAGTCTAGTTGGCACTTGGCCGGTTTTTATAATTTAAGCATTACTTACTAATTTGTACTTCACCACTTGTATTGTATTGTACCTACGTAGCTAAACCTGTGGCAGAACGTATCAGTCATGTTATGGCTTATACGATGATGGCAGTTGGGGGAACCCCATTGCCGGCCCACTACTGAGCACAGCTCTCAGAAGGAGAACGGTTAGGCTTTGGTCCACCACGGCGCGGCGGTCAAGTAGGTATACGGATTTTCAGACTTCACCCACCTTTGAGAACATTATGGAGAACTCTCAGGCATGCAGGTTTCCTCACGATGTTTTCCTTCACCGGTAAAGCAAGTGATATTTAACATTCCGAAAAGTCGCGAGTGTATAGACATCTTCCAGGCAAGCGCGCTCCGTCTTAGGCTGCATCGTCACTTGCCACCAGGTGTGATTACAGCTAAGGGCTAGTCTATAAATAAAAAATAAATAAAAAGTTAGAGGCCCGGGATCGAACCCCCGACCTCCCGAATAGAAGGCCGACGTCTTCACCACTGGGCCAACTTGGCTCAGCGAGTCTTTTTTCCTCATTTTCATGAACTGCAACTTACTTAGCGTCGATATGTACGTTACGTTATCAGGCCGGGAGATGTCGCTATCAGCTATCAGCTATCAGCAACAGTGAACCAACACAAGTAGGGGCCCTAAGTGTTTGTGCACCGTCTGGAGCTGGGCGTGACGTCACGCGGCGCGGCGGTGACGTCACAGGATGTGAATGTTGCGAGCTAAGTGCGCTGCACGCATTCCTCGTACCTCGCGAATTGGTCCAACTTCTTGTTGAATCACGTTTATGATTTTCAAAAATCCATAAGTATACTTAAATATAAATGTCTGTCGGCTAAACTCGCGTCTCGGTATACCTACTTAGTCGGAATATGTCTAAGTTTCGGTCACACTTTATAGGGGTGCCCGTGGGGGATTCACCGATATTTTTCTCCCATCGAGTCACACTGTTAGTAGTTACAACCACCTTTTTATTCATTAGAATTCCCAACTAGTCACACTTTGCTATGGGTGTGACTCGATGGGGGAAAAGTGATGGATTTCCAAAGAGCCTTTCCTTCATGCCTGAGAGTTCTCCATGATGTTCTCTACAGGGTGTGTGAAATCTGCCAATCTGCATTTGGCCACTTTGAGAGGAGACCCGTGCTCTGTAGTGAGCCGGCGGTGGGTTGATCGTGATGATCATGGTGATGATGACGGGATGCCACGTTCCTCTCCGACGTCAGCAACGCTGCCAATCAGTGGTACCGATTTATTACTAACAGACAGACCGTTGACTATTCAATCAAAGTCAGTAGCTATTCGAATAAAGTGTATTAAAAAGGTGAAAGTTTGTGTGTGTGTGTGTGTGTGTGTGTTTGTTAGGTACTGTTTCACGCAAAAAACAATTGGATGGATTTGGCTAAAATTTAGAACGGAGATAGATGATACCCTGTGTTAATAGTTAATGCCTACACATTACACAGACTACTTTTATCCCGGAAATCAAAGTGTTCCCGGGGATTTTTAAAATCTATCAAAGCAAACGAAGTCGCGGCCATCAGCTAGTAAGTAGTGACTGCGACGCGCCGCTAGCGGCTAGTGTCATGTAAATGAGCGCAGCCGGGCGACGCAACTAGTTTGCTGGCACATTGAATGCGGACAGGTTCCGCGGACCTTGAGCGGACGAGCTCGTCAAGGCCGCTCCCATGGCGCAGGGGACCTGTTCTGTGTTCACATGCAAGGGCGCATGTCGTTACTGACCATGTAGGTACCTACTGCTCCCCTCCCCTCCCCTCCTAGCTACTAGGCGGCCGGAACCGGAACACGCAGCGTTAGAAGACCCCCCACTAGGTGGACGGACGACATCAGACGAGTCGCAGGGAGCCGCTGGATCCAGGCGGCGCAAGACCGTGGCGTGTGGAAGTCCCTACAAGAGACCTATGTCCAGCAGTGGACGTGGACGACGATGATGATGATGATTAACTACTAGGCCGCACATCTCGAAGTAAACACCTAAGTTTAAACAGACGCGTCTGTCTGAAAACACTAATCTTAAATTCTCAACATAATAAAATTTAAAACGCAAGTATGAGTCGAACTAAGTACGGTAAGGTCCCGTACCATAAAAATAACCCTTTTTGATTTTTAGGGTTCTACGGAACCCTATTAACGGACGGATTGTTGTCAAGCGTAAGCCTATCATATTATTATAAATGCAAATTTGTTTATTGATTTCTTGATTTGTCCTTAAATCATGCTGCAGCGGAGCAACGGAATGGCCAAATTTTTACGTGAGTATTAAAGACCTGGAGAATGCCCATCAGCTAGTCCTGCAATGAACAAACCGGGGCGAATCACTAGTGCATGTAGTGTTATCTATGACCGCTCTATTTACTGTGGAAGCGTGTCTATTGGTCTATGGCCATTGGCCAGCTATAGGGGCGCAAGATACGGATAGATAGATAATAGATAAATGGGTGAAGGAAGGGTCACTTACGACTATATAATTATAGTTCATTGTTATGAATAGCGATAGAATATAAATAGATAAATTGGTGAAAGAAGGGTCAGTTAGATAAAACTATTTATTCTTAGGTGTTCTATGCATTTCCCTATTCCACAATAGCTGCTTCATTTATCTCCCTAATTATATACCTACCTAAATCCGAAAACCGTGAATTTAGGGTTACATCACAAGAAAACCGTGAATTTAGGGTTACATCACAAGAAAACCGTGAATTTAGGGTTACATCACAAGAAAACCGTGAATTTAGGGTTACATCACAAGAAAACCGTGAATTTAGGGTTACATCACAAGAAAACCGTGAATTTAGGGTTACATCACAAGAAAAAAATTAAAATGTGTTCATGAACAAATAATTAGTATCTACATATTTTCAACTTTCGAAGTAAGATAACTGTACCAAGTGGCGTATCATAATATGAAAGGGCTTTACCGGTACATTCTAATACAAATTTTTATTTATTTTTATGCATCATAATTTTTGAGTTATTGTGCAAAATGTTGAAAAACTACGACTGTAGTTCGGAACCCTCGGTGCGCGAGTCTGACTTGACCTGGTTTTCTTTTCTTTTGAGTTACAGAACCTAAAAAATACTTAAATAAAAACTATTAATACATTAAGTAGCTACGTAGGTCTCTAATTAAAAAAAAATGTAGGTATTTGGTTAGATTAGACTAGAAAAGAACACAGGAGCTATTGGTCGTGGATATATCTATGTATATGTTACGGGCAACGTGAATAACTGGGCATTATTTATAAGGACAGGCCATTATTAATAATGGCCAGTTAATCACGTTGCCCGTAACATATATAGGTACAACATCGTCGCCGGGGCGGGTCTGGTGAGAGGGTCTGTCTAGTGTCTAGTCTAGACTCTACACACCTCACAACTATCTGTAGCCAAGCACTAGCGCATTCCGCGGCTTTGTCCGCTTCCATTTACATTAAATCGCAGTTCAAAGCTCACCTAGTCTTTCTATTGAATCCATTTTAATCATACTTGCCCTTGAAAACTGGAAAAACCGGTCAAGGAAAGTTGTTCTTGTTCAAATAGTGTTCCGTACAATGGCTACGTTTTTAGAATTCCGAACATGGGTGCCAAAGGGACAGCTAAGTTACTACGCCTCCGCTGTCCGTCCGTCCGTCTGTCCGGGGCTGTATCTCGTGATTTTGTAAAAAATACACATGTGTATTATTATAAAATACACATTTTGTTAAATATATTTAGTTAAAAAATTAAAATGGTCGCCATTAAAATTAAAATAAAATAAAAAGAGTGTTATTTCTTGTAGGATGGTACGGAACCTTTGTGTGCGAGCCCGACTCACATTTGACTGATTTCTACCATTTAGGTACGGAACCCTAATTATTACCTAGGTATATTAAACAATTGTTTTTCCAGCCAAACATTAATATGTAGATACTTATCCTATGTATTTGTCAATTTGTATACCTAATCACGTTTATGGACAGTCAAACAACACGAGTCGACAATGTGGCTAATTCCGTTGTACACAATCTCTAAACTAAACTTAAATGGCACGTCTAATTCTATTGCTATGCCTTTCATGATGTTGCTTGCAGAAAAGGATAGCACTAGAGACCTGTTAATTTAGTTTAGTTAATAGATAGTGAACAAGAGAATCGGCCCCATTAGCTAATGTCAAATCGCAAAATAATGATACCATATATAAGATGATAGTGATGTACCTATGTGGTTCAGTTGTGTCTTGTGAATGAGTCCATAAACCAGTTCCTGCTTCTCTATTTTAGATTCAGCTCACACCAGCAGAGTAAAAAAGAAGAAGATCATAAAACTAGTAAATAATTACTAAAATAAAATAAGTCTCTAGAGGTGGGTAAGATTGGTATAATAGTGCTTTGAGAAGTGTTTTGGGATATGATTTACGTAACTATATATTTAATTGAGTAATGAGTAGTCTTAAACAATTTATTAGGTAATTTTAATAGCATCAATTCCATTGAACCATCGACACAATATTTGAGCCATTTCTAAAGTTACTCGTAGCTACTGTATACACTCAGTTGGTCATTATTTTTTCCTCCGCACTATTTATCCTAATCCTACTAATACCTATTATACTAAATGTGAAAGTGTGGATGTTTGGATGTTTGTTACTAAATCACGCAAAAACGACTGAGCGGATTTGGATGAAATTTGGATAGGAGATGATTATACCCTGGATTAACACATAGGCTACTTTTTATCCCGGAAAGTCAAAGAGTTCTCACGGGATTTTGAAAAATGTAAATCCACGCGGACGAAGTCGCGGGCATCAGCTAGTTTTTCATAAAAATCTGGTATCACTAGAAAAGTCCAAAATGTTATCTAATTAAAAAGTCTACCTACTTTAGATCCATCTATTATTTCCACAGATATTATTTCAACACACAAAACTTATTAAAAACTGGCTTATTACCACTCATATTATAAATGCGAAAGTGTGTTAGTTTGTCGTTCAATCACGCCCCAACGGAATAACGGATCGACGTGATATTTTCCATGGATATAGTATATAAGACCTGGAGAATGACATGGGCTACTTTTGATCCCGGAAAATCAAAGAGTTCCCACGGGATTTTTGTATATCTAAATCCAAGCGGACGAAAGTCCCGGGTATCACCTCTCAGCTAGTCATTTATGAGTAGGTAATTTTACTGTCTTTTTAACCGACTTCCAAAAAGGAGGTGGTTCTCAATTCGGCCCGTTTTTTTTCGACTTTTTTTAATGTATGTACATCGATTTTTTCCAGGTTTCTGGACCGATTTGCAAAACTTTTTTTAATCAGCAGAGGATGTTAAGGTGGTGGTCGCATATAAATTTCTGGATCCAACTTCTCAATCCTGATGCTGCAGGGCTACTTCCCGCCTAAGTTATCAAGATTCAGGAAGTGTTCATAGTGAATTAATGTTGTAGGTACCAAGCAACGACTTTATGCTTGAACTCCAAGTCCCACTTCAACCCTGATGATGTAGGTGTACTGTGTAGGATACAGCACTCCTAAACTATAGTGATTCAGGAACAATGAGGTGCCATTGTGGAGTCTCTGAAAAATATGAAGTCTAGACGATTCGCGCAGCTAAAGCTAATTGGCACCGGCACGGCACCAAAAAGTATTATTATGGAACTATATTTTCTCTTGTATACATAATATATTCGGTAATAAATTAAATTATATTTCAATTTTTAGTGTTTGTGTATCGAAGTCGGTTTTTATTTTTTTTGATTTTTTTTTTAAAAGGAATTAAAAATACGTATTTGTTGTGATTAGCTATATAGGAAATCACAGCAAATAGGTAGGAAATATTTCAATCTAATTTATTTAACTATTATAACTAGGTAACCTACTAAAAAAGCACTACTTTGAAGTACCTAGGTAAGTAGGCATGCCATTTATTTATATGTATTTGTAATTTGCGCCTTTGAATAGTAACGTCGATTTGCCTCTTGTCCTTTGGATTCAGGATTCATTCCTTTTTACAGAAAGAATATTTATAAAAAATGCATCGCCAATGAAATACGGGCACGGGTTCAAAAGTTTGTCTTTCAACATTAATTTGCCAATTACTTTATGTTTATGAAGGTATTTATTTAAGGTTTTGAAATTCGCACAAATCAAAAATTTTGGAAAACGCACAATAGGTAGGTATTTTCAGATTTAGTTAGTTACTTACCTATGTTTTTGGATTTCATTAAATAGGTAGGTATATTTATATGTATATTTTTATTTGAAAAAATCTGATTTCGTCAGAATTTGTTCAAAATCTGAAAAAATGAGATTTACATAGGTACATAGGTACATAGGTACATAGGTACATAGGTACGGGAAACAGATTCAAAGTTCTAGGGTTACCTACCTAGTAGGTACCTACGCATAACATGACAATTTCGAATTTCGCTTTTTAGGTCTATCGAGGCATCATACTTACGACACAGTTTACCTACTTATTCGACATTAAAGTTTTCCTAAATGAAGTAGGTATATTGTATGAAGTTCTGAGTGACATTTGTTCGAGCACCCCCCACCTATCTTCAATACCCTGGCCGTGCTCCTCACCGAAATCCTCAATCATCAGCTCTATCCATATTTTTACTCCGAATCATTTTTTGTCCTCTATACGAAACAATCGGTAAAAAAAAAACATACAAAATTTTACAGAAGAGGTGATCAAATGAGTCAGTCAGTCAGTCAGTCAGTCAGTCAGTCAGTCAGTGAATCAGCACGAGCAGATATAGTATAATAGTTATATAGTATAGATATAGTATAATAGTTTCATATTTACAAAAACGAAAAATCTCTCAAAGAAATAACAAAAATTAATAGTGCTACACTACTCCATTCCATTTTTTGTTCAAGTTTGCTTCTAAAATCACCTTATTCAGCTTCGAGTGCTTAATCGATTTACATTGCGGCTTAATCACTGAGGTTAGTTTACAGGACTTGAATGTTAGCGGGAATGTATAAATGGAGCAGTTGAAGCTAAATAGGGTGAATTTAGAAACGTGTGCCATGTTTGGGCTCTTGTGTTGTATGCCACGATGTGTCCTGTCCATGCTTATTAGAATGTCATTGAATCTACATAATAGCTGTAAGTATGAAAACATTTTTTTAGTGCTATAAACAATGAAACAAATTTCAAAAAATCTTATTTTTTTTGCACACGAGTTTGTATTAAATTAAAATAGCCAATACATAATGTTTATCATAACTTAATATTAAAAGATTTAAATTATTTCAACTAGGTACCTACTCACCATCAACTTATTTGTGGTGCATATCAATGCAATGGTGCATCTTCACATTCTGTAGAGACGGGGTCTTGCATAATATATTTTATAGATGAAGTATAGTATATTTTAGAGTTCCGTACCTCAAAAGGAAAAACGGAACCCTTATAGGATCACTTTGTTGTCTGTCTGTCTGTCTGTCCGTCTGTCAAGAAACCTACAGGATACTTCCCGTTGACCTAGAATCATGAAATTTGACGGGTAGGTAGGTCTTATAGCTGACATTTGGGGAAAAATCTGAAAACCGTGAATTTAGGGTTAGATCACACAAAAAAAATTGTGGTCATGAACTAATAGGTAATTAGTATTTTCAACTTTCGAAGTGAGTGACTAGGTATATCAAGTGGGGTATCATATGAAAGGTCTTCACCTGTACACTCTAAAACAGATTTTTATTTATTTTTATGCATCATAGTTTTTGAACTATTGTGCAAAATGTGTAGTACGGAACCCTCATTGCGTGAGCCTGACTCGCACTTGGCCGGTTTTTTATTTAGATTTTAAAAATTATGTTTGTGAGCACAATCTCCTTTTGGAATTAAGTTTTAGAGACGGTCTTTAGTATTCGTAATGCGATTTAAAAAAAATTGTTGAAAAGTCTGTAAAATTGAGTAAAAATTTTTATTTATTAGGTACTTAGGTACTGAGATTAATATATTACTTAAAATGGGCAAAACATTGAACTCACTCACCTACTCGCCGATTGTGGACGAAACATCCCGACAGCACATTGGCTGTCCACTCCGCGGGCACTTCACTAAATGTATTAAAAATCATTAAAATGTCGCGATTTTTCCTAAAAATCCACTTCAATCACAAAGTACTGTGTCCGAGCAACCAGAATCGAACGTTCACTAAATAGGCCTATAAGAATCTTATTGGATGTTTTAGCTCGATAGTTTTGCAAAAATTTGGCGCGGCCGCGCGGGAGCCGTGAGTTTAGGCCTACGCGGCGCTCGTGGCTCGGCGCTCGGCGCCCGGCGCCCGGCGCGCGCGCCTCGCGCCCGACGAGCGCGTCCCCGGTGTCGTCTCGGAGCCGATTATCGAGGATAGGCCCGCCGCCGATAAGGGCTCGCAGTCGCGAGGCGGCAGGAGCGGCCGAAGGGCGCAGGGCCCGGGCGCGGGCCGGGGCTGGATGCGGCGCGGTCGAGTCGCGCGGACCAAATGGCGGCGGTCGACTCTTGCGCCGAGCGCCGACGTAACCTTGTATCCCCGACCTCGCAGACCGTTTTATGCCTAAATGAGGCATCCTACGATACCTATACGTCGCAGGCACCAACATTTCGGACACGACTTTCATTTAAGTACAATTTTTCCAGAAACAGGATTTCCACAATGTTCACCTGACAGCTAACTCCGTTTCATTCTTTTTTAATTTTTTTTGAGATTTATTACAATAATTAAATTTTTTGAAAATAAAATATGCAATTTGACTGTCGTACCTACCCTTCCAATTAAGCCCGCTTCCATCTTAGACTGCATCCTCAGCCCTCACATATGTAGACAGTAGACAGTAGACACAACCAGGCACCAGTGAGATTGCAATATGGAGCAACTTGTAATGGAAGACAAAACTTTCAATTTAAGTACCCATAATATAAGTAAAGTAAAGGTACCAAATAGAAACAAGGCTTAGCTAGCTTTTCATTAACCATCCGTTCAACCGATTTTGATGAAATTTGGTATAGAGATAGCTTGCATCCCGGGATAGGACATCCCGGAAAATCAAACAGTTCCCACGGGATTTTTAAAATCCTAAATCCACGCGGGCAAAGTCCCTAATTATACCTAAACCAACTTGTTTTTCGTTTTCCTTTTGCTGATGTTTGTTGACTGATTTGATTTTAGGTAGGTGTTAGCTAATTTGCTCATCAACATCATCCCATCCGAGCCCATCGACGGGCCACTACTGAGCGCACAGGTTCCCTCTTAGCACGACAAGTTTAGCCCATAGGCATCTGGTTATTATATTTTACTCTTATTTTTTGTTCTGAAATACTTATTAAAAAATATTTGAATGTTGAAATAATTCTATCTCAGCAAAAGATTAGTAGTAGTTATAGAATAGTATTTTCAAAAGTATTTATGCCTAAATATGACCTTATATTCTCAATAAGGCTTCTATTTTCAATTAAATTTCAATATTTGAAGTAATTTCAAATATTTTTTATCATTAAATTTTATATTAACATAAGGCATTTTTTGTAATAGTTGAGAGTAAGTAGGTAATGTGTTTTAAGGATAAGCACAAGATAAGTAGGTAGGTACTTATTGATTTCATATTCAGATTTTTTCTAGAAACTTGAAATTCTAAATTTAAAAAATATTCTTATGTTACTATTCAGCTGATCTTAATTAATAGATCATACGTACGCAGTATGAAATACTTACCTACTTTAAAACAAACTTAAAATTGAAACTAATTTTTTAACTTCCAAGTTAATTATACCAAAGAAATAGGAAATGAGAATTGACTATTACTAATAATTAAGTGTAAGTATTACATACCTGGGAATATTTTCTGCGTTTCGTACTCGACAGAAAAAGAAATTATTATAGGAACCGTTGTCCAATTGTCCGTCTGTCTGTCACCTTTTTAGGGTTCCGTAGCCAAATGGCAAAAACGGAACCCTTATAGATTCGTCATGTCTGTCTGTCTATCTCTCCGTCCGAATGTCACAGCCACTTTTTTCCGAAACTATAAGAGCTATACTGTTGAAACTTGGCAAGTTGATGTATTCTGTGAACCGCATTAAGATTTTCACACAAAAATCTATGGGCTATCTATGGATAGGTCTTTAAAAATGATATTGAGGTTTCTAATATCATTTTGTTCTAAACTGAATAGTTTGCGCGAGAGACACTTCCAAAGTGGTAAAATGTGTCCCCCCCCCCTGTAACTTCTAAAATAAGAGAATGATAAAACTAAAAAATATATATGATGTACATTACCATGCAAACTTCCACCGAAAATTGGTTTGAACGAGATCTAGCAAGTAGATTTTGATTTATCGTGCAAAATGTCGATAAAATACGATTGTAGTACGGAACCCTCAGAGCGCGAGTCTGATTCGCACTTGGCCAGTTTTTTCTCTCGATTTCGGCCCTCGATTTCTTTATTTTATATTCGTAGTCTCTACTCAATGACTTTTAGACAACGATACCTCAGATGCTAGAGTAAGAATTTTATTTTCGGCTCCTTTTTCATGTAGCTATGGGAGCCCCAATATTCGGATCAACGTTCAGCCTACAGTTACCAAATATCAAAATTTTAGGTTAGTAACTCATTCCATCCACGCGTTAAAATCCTGTGACTTCTGGTCTGGCACCATAAGTAGGTACCTACCTACGTCTCTGACTGATAGTTTTAGGGCTTTTAGGGCTCTCTTTTTCTCTATAAGTAGTGAATATTTCAGCATGTCATATTTTTTCGGAAAAAAATGCATATACCTACCTATACTAGGTACCTACTTAGTAATTCAATTACCTAGGTTACCTAGGTTAGTTTCAGTAAGTAGGTTAGGATTTACTAACAAATAGGTCTAAGGTACTCGTGCTAATACTAATATGATCCATTTGTTGACTGAAATAAAAACATTATTACTATTATAAAGTACCTACAAAGTTTTACTAAAACGATTCTAACATAACTGACTGCCTGACTGTGAAAATCAATAATTTACATTTTTGAAAAATATTTAACTTATAAATTACTCTGTCAAAGTGACCATTAATGTATAGGCAGGTAGCAGAAACAAGTTTAGCGAGCTTTCGAATATTCTAGACTAGCTGATGCCCGCGACTTCGTGCGCGTGGATCTGGGTTTTTAAAAATCCCGTAGTTCTTTGATTTTCCGGGATAAAAACCTGTCACTCTCCAGGCCTTTAACAATAGGTACCTACCCATGCAAAAATCACATCAATCGGTTGCTCCGTTGCAACGTGATTGAAGGACAAACCAACAAACAAACACACTTTCGTATTTATAATATGGGTACTGATTTTTTGGTAGGTACCTATTGTAGGTATGCCATTTTTAACCGACTTCCAAAAAGGTGTTTCTCAATTCGGCCCATTTTTTTAATGTTGCAATTTCTTTTTAATCATCAGAGGAAGTTTTTATTTTAAAAAAAGTGTATTTACCTACCTACAACTAAACACCATCGTTGGAAGTTGGTACTACCCTACGTGTGTAGTGTACACACACACACACACCTATCTATTTTATTTATCTAAATCCCTAAGTTTTGAGGAATAAAGAAACAAAGCAATGGTGCCAACATAATACTCTAATAAGTATTTGTATACGTACTACCTAATACAAAAACATTAGATTAGATTAGACACTAGATTAGGTAAGTAGGTACAACATGGGGTTACTCAAGGGGGTGGACCAATAAATTCCTGAAAGACGGTAATCACTTAACATCAGGTGACCCACCTGCTCGTTTGCTCGCTATTTGTATAAAAAAAGAACTGTTTAAACCTTGTAATTTTAGGTGCCAGTCTTAAGCGTAGTGTTTTTAGGGTTCCGTACCTCAAAAGGAAAAACGGAACCCTTATAATCCTTTAACTTATTTCTAATAAGTTTAAGTGATTTTGTAAAGTGGTGATAGTAAAAAGAAAACCGGACTGAAGTTGTTGTGTGCTCTTCTCAGACCTGGGCGCGTTTGGAACCCTCGTAGCTTTAGTTTTAAGATTGCGTAATTTATTATCATCATCTTACAAATCTAACAATTCTGACAATCAATAATAAGGTACTAGGAATATTTGCATGTTACCTATTTTTTTTTAATAATTAACTAATTTGACTTTTAACTTTTGAAGCCGCTGCTGGGTGCACACTGCAAAAGGGGTGCACGCACGGATCGTCCACACTCCACCAGAACAATATACGTCTGAAGCCGCTGCTGGGTGCACACTGCACAAGGGGTGCACGCACGGATCGTCCACACTCCACCAGAACAATATACGTCTGAAGCCGCTGCTGGGTGCACACTGCACAAGGGGTGCACGCACGGATCGTCCACACTCCACCAGAACAATATACGTCTGAAGCCGCTGCTGGGTGCACACTGCACAAGGGGTGCACGCACGGATCGTCCACACTCCACCAGAACAATATACGTCTGAAGCCGCTGCTGGGTGCACACTGCACAAGGGGTGCACGCACGGATCGTCCACACTCCACCAGAACAATATACGTCTGAAGCCGCTGCTGGGTGCACACTGCACAAGGGGTGCACGCACGGATCGTCCACACTCCACCAGAACAATATACGTCTGAAGCCGCTGCTGGGTGCACACTGCACAAGGGGTGCACGCACGGATCGTCCACACTCCACCAGAACAATATACGTCTGAAGCCGCTGCTGGGTGCACACTGCACAAGGGGTGCACGCACGGATCGTCCACACTCCACCAGAACAATATACGTCTGAAGCCGCTGCTGGGTGCACACTGCACAAGGGGTGCACGCACGGATCGTCCACACTCCACCAGAACAATATACGTCTGAAGCCGCTGCTGGGTGCACACTGCACAAGGGGTGCACGCACGGATCGTCCACACTCCACCAGAACAATATACGTCTGAAGCCGCTGCTGGGTGCACACTGCACAAGGGGTGCACGCACGGATCGTCCACACTCCACCAGAACAATATACGTCTGAAGCCGCTGCTGGGTGCACACTGCACAAGGGGTGCACGCACGGATCGTCCACACTCCACCAGAACAATATACGTCTGAAGCCGCTGCTGGGTGCACACTGCACAAGGGTGCACGCACGGATCGTCCACACTCCACCAGAACAATATACGTCTGAAGCCGCTGCTGGGTGCACACTGCACAAGGGGTGCACGCACGGATCGTCCACACTCCACCAGAACAATATACGTCTGAAGCCGCTGCTGGGTGCACACTGCACAAGGGGTGCACGCACGGATCGTCCACACTCCACCAGAACAATATACGTCTGAAGCCGCTGCTGGGTGCACACTGCACAAGGGGTGCACGCACGGATCGTCCACACTCCACCAGAACAATATACGTCTGAAGCCGCTGCTGGGTGCACACTGCACAAGGGGTGCACGCACGGATCGTCCACACTCCACCAGAACAATATACGTCTGAAGCCGCTGCTGGGTGCACACTGCACAAGGGGTGCACGCACGGATCGTCCACACTCCACCAGAACAATATACGTCTGAAGCCGCTGCTGGGTGCACACTGCACAAGGGGTGCACGCACGGATCGTCCACACTCCACCAGAACAATATACGTCTGAAGCCGCTGCTGGGTGCACACTGCACAAGGGGTGCACGCACGGATCGTCCACACTCCACCAGAACAATATATGTCCTAAAACGGAGCTGCAAATGAGATAATATGGCTACAATAACAACAATTGTCAAATCGCGAAAATGCTTTAACTTTAAAGAAAAATAAATTTTTCCTTAAGTATTAACAGCTCTAGGTAAACATGTGATTAGAAATCACTGGGTATACTGAAAGTTTGAATACAACCTACCTACCTAGTACCTACTTGAGTTTACTTTTACTGAAATGAAAAGGTTAAAAAGGTAGAGCTAATAAAAATTTACAAGTTAGGTACTCTGTGGGTAGAGTGCACTTTCAAATCTCGCCTCTACCGAAAATTATACAAGTAGTGACATCTAGTATTGAAGTGTACCTATAATATTTTTATTTACATGGCAAATGGTAACTACTCAACGCTAGATGTCGCTATCAGCGTAGACAAAAAAATTGTCTGTCTAGATGACATACAAGATTTGATATTGTAGCTAACTTCACACAATTACGGATACAAATTTTGAAACATGGCTTCTGTAAAGTTTGCAGTTGTTGATGTAAACGATTTTCTTTCTAAAAAACAAACAACTGAGCCGGAATTATCCGAGGATTGGGCTAAGTTAGAGGAACTTTACAATAAAAAGTAAGTTTTCACCTGCCTCCATTATTATTTGTGGGACAAAATTGTAATAATTTCCTATGTGTAATGTTTCCAGGCTATGGCACCAACTTACGCTAAAAGTGCAAGAGCTGGTGAAGCACCCGTCGCTGCAGACCGGCGACAACCTGATACAGCTGTACAGTCACTTCTTAACCACATTCGAAAATAAGTAAGCACATTTAGCAAGTCATATCGATATATCGATTACAGTTTTACTTGAAATAGACCTTTTGTTTGTGATTACAAATCATTGAAACTATACTTTTACACATATTTTGCAGTTCTTAAAAGCTTCATGTTGAAGAATAGATATATTTCACTTCACCATAAGAAATAAATTCATTTTATAGTAAGCATAAATAGTTGAGAGGTTATATTATTATTTAAAGTGTATTGTGATAAACTGGCAATTTATAGACTGATAATTTTGTCTGGCAAAGTGCAAATATTCACTACAATAGGAATTCTGTTCATTTACAAATAGATCTACTGTCAGACAAATCTGTTATTAATTTGTACCTGTTCCCAGGGATTTTAAAAACCTAAATCTACAAGTACAAAGTCACAGGCATCATCTTGTACTTTATATTTATATTGTACTAGCTGATGCCCGCAACTTCGTTCATGTGGAATTTGGTTTTTAAAATCCCATGGGAACTGTTTGATTTTCCGGGATAAAAAGTAGCCTATGTCACTCTCCAGGTCTTTATCTATACCCATGTAAAAAATCACGTCAATCCATTGCACCGTTGCGACGTGATTGAAGGACAAACCAACAAACAAACACTTTCGCATTTATATAAGGGTACGGATATCACTCCCAATAGTATAAACACTAAAATGTTTTGTTATTATTAGTACCTTATTGTTAACATAGAAATGTTATTTATAAAGTGACTAGTTATTCTGACATCAAGATATACATAAGGCAGAACATGTTGCAAAGTTGTGCTACTTGGTGCAGAATCAACCCGCTGTCGCTGGTGGAGATCGTGGCGCACGTGGTGGTGCAGTACGCCGACAAGAGAGAGGCCATCGCCTTCCTGGAGAAGGTGGAGGCCAAGGTCAAGATGAATGATGAGGCGCTGGCTTTATGCAAGGTAGGAGGAACATACTACTGCATGCCACTTTATGCAAGGTAGGAGGAACATACTACTACATGCCACTTTATGCAAGGTAGGAGGAACATACTACTGCATGCCACTTTATGCAAGGTAGGAGGAACATACTACTACATGCCACTTTATGCAAGGTAGGAGGAACATACTACTGCATGCCACTTTATGCAAGGTAGGAGGAACATACTACTACATGCCACTTTATGCAAGGTAGGAGGAACATACTACTGCATGCCACTTTATGCAAGGTAGGAGGAACATACTACTACATGCCACTTTATGCAAGGTAGGAGGAACATACTACTGCATGCCACTTTATGCAAGGTAGGAGGAACATACTACTACATGCCACTTTATGCAAGGTAGGAGGAACATACTACTGCATGCCACTTTAAAAGGCTTTTTGACTTGTTATACAAGTACACTTTGTTTTGTGAAAAGATGTTGGTATAGCAATGAGGAGGAGGTCTATGGGATGCGTTGCTCTTACATCATGGCCTGTGAAACGAAAACTGACTGCTTGTGATAGATGCTCCCACCTATCACTTTACACTATCACATAGTTAATTTTTAGGCTTCCATACCTCAAAAGGAAAAAGGAACCCTCATAGGATCACTTTGGTGTCTGTCTGTCTGTCTGTTGTGTCTGTCAAGAGTTATTTTATTATTTATAGGAAATCTGAAAACTGAAAATGTGGTTACATCACAAAAAAAATTTGTTCATGAATTAATAATTAGTATTTTCAAAGTAAGATAACTATATCAAGTTCGGTATCATAATATAAAAGGGCTTCACCTGTACATTGTAAAACAGATTTTTATTTATTTTTATGCATAATATTTTTATGTTTATTGTGCAAAATGTCGAAAAAATACTGTTTCTCCCTTATCTCTGAAGTTTACCTGTCGAAAAATCTGAAATAATAATTATGGGTGATAGGAGTTTATGTATATTTTACAGAAAAAATAAAACTAACATGTCTACCAACAAAGATAGTTTTATTGGTTTGTTAACAAAAGTGAGAAGGCTGTGCTTGAAATACACATATTACTTTCGCCTTTTTGTTAAGTTTAAGCTAGTAATAAGTAGGTACTAACATAGGTTAAGGAATTGTTTCTACTACTACTAATTGTTGTACTAACACACAATTATGGGTGTAGTTATGCCTGAAATAGGTTTTTTTTCTTTCTTTAATTTTAGTATGTGGGTGTGTTTCAGGTGCTGCAAGGTCAGATATACCTGGAGCACCTGAACGACCTGGACGCCACGGAGAAGATCATCGAGCAGCTGGAGAACACGCTGGAAGACGCCGATGGAGTTACGCCGGTGCACGGCCGCTTCTACAAGCTGGCTTCTGAATATTACAGGTGTTCATTCAAATCTCGTCCATGCCCTAACACCATCGCATAGTCCGCGACAGGTTGGGGCAGGGCGACGCCCCGCACACCCGCACGTCGCCCTAACACCATCGCATAGTCCGCGACAGGTTGGGGCAGGGCGACGCCCCGCACACCCGCACGTCGCCCTAACACCATCGCATAGTCCGCGACAGGTTGGGGCAGGGCGACGCCCCGCACACCCGCACGTCGCCCTAACACCATCGCATAGTCCACGACAGGTTGGGGCAGGGCGACGCCCCGCACACCCGCACGTCGCCCTAACACCATCGCATAGTCCGCGACAGGTTGGGGCAGGGCGACGCCCCGCACACCCGCACGTCGCCCTAACACCATCGCATAGTCCGCGACAGGTTGGGGCAGGGCGACGCCCCGCACACCCGCACGTCGCCCTAACACCATCGCATAGTCCACGACAGGTTGGGGCAGGGCGACGCCCCGCACACCCGCACGTCGCCCTAACACCATCGCATAGTCCGCGACAGGTTGGGGCAGGGCGACGCCCCGCACACCCGCACGTCGCCCTAACACCATCGCATAGTCCGCGACAGGTTGGGGCAGGGCGACGCCCCGCACACCCGCACGTCGCCCTAACACCATCGCATAGTCCGCGACAGGTTGGGGCAGGGCGACGCCCCGCACACCCGCACGTCGCCCTAACACCATCGCATAGTCCGCGACAGGTTGGGGCAGGGCGACGCCCCGCACACCCGCACGTCGCCCTAACACCATCGCATAGTCCGCGACAGGTTGGGGCAGGGCGACGCCCCGCACACCCGCACGTCGCCCTAACACCATCGCATAGTCCGCGACAGGTTGGGGCAGGGCGACGCCCCCGCACACCCGCACGTCGCCCTAACACCATCGCATAGTCCGCGACAGGTTGGGGCAGGGCGACGCCCCGCACACCCGCACGTCGCCCTAACACCATCGCATAGTCCGCGACAGGTTGGGGCAGGGCGACGCCCCGCACACCCGCACGTCGCCCTAACACCATCGCATAGTCCGCGACAGGTTGGGGCAGGGCGACGCCCCGCACACCCGCACGTCGCCCTAACACCATCGCATAGTCCGCGACAGGTTGGGGCAGGGCGACGCCCCGCACACCCGCACGTCGCCCTAACACCATCGCATAGTCCGCGACAGGTTGGGGCAGGGCGACGCCCCGCACACCCGCACGTCGCCCTAACACCATCGCATAGTCCGCGACAGGTTGGGGCAGGGCGACGCCCCGCACACCCGCACGTCGCCCTAACACCATCGCATAGTCCGCGACAGGTTGGGGCAGGGCGACGCCCCGCACACCCGCACGTCGCCCTAACACCATCGCATAGTCCGCGACAGGTTGGGGCAGGGCGACGCCCCGCACACCCGCACGTCGCCCTAACACCATCGCATAGTCCGCGACAGGTTGGGGCAGGGCGACGCCCCGCACACCCGCACGTCGCCCTAACACCATCGCATAGTCCGCGACAGGTTGGGGCAGGGCGACGCCCCGCACACCCGCACGTCGCCCTAACACCATCGCATAGTCCGCGACAGGTTGGGGCAGGGCGACGCCCCGCACACCCGCACGTCGCCCTAACACCATCGCATAGTCCGCGACAGGTTGGGGCAGGGCGACGCCCCGCACACCCGCACGTCGCCCTAACACCATCGCATAGTCCGCGACAGGTTGGGGCAGGGCGACGCCCCGCACACCCGCACGTCGCCCTAACACCATCGCATAGTCCGCGACAGGTTGGGGCAGGGCGACGCCCCGCACACCCGCACGTCGCCCTAACACCATCGCATAGTCCGCGACAGGTTGGGGCAGGGCGACGCCCCGCACACCCGCACGTCGCCCTAACACCATCGCATAGTCCGCGACAGGTTGGGGCAGGGCGACGCCCCGCACACCCGCACGTCGCCCTAACACCATCGCATAGTCCGCGACAGGTTGGGGCAGGGCGACGCCCCGCACACCCGCACGTCGCCCTAACACCATCGCATAGTCCGCGACAGGTTGGGGCAGGGCGACGCCCCGCACACCCGCACGTCGCCCTAACACCATCGCATAGTCCGCGACAGGTTGGGGCAGGGCGACGCCCCGCACACCCGCACGTCGCCCTAACACCATCGCATAGTCCGCGACAGGTTGGGGCAGGGCGACGCCCCGCACACCCGCACGTCGCCCTAACACCATCGCATAGTCCGCGACAGGTTGGGGCAGGGCGACGCCCCGCACACCCGCACGTCGCCCTAACACCATCGCATAGTCCGCGACAGGTTGGGGCAGGGCGACGCCCCGCACACCCGCACGTCGCCCTAACACCATCGCATAGTCCGCGACAGGTTGGGGCAGGGCGACGCCCCGCACACCCGCACGTCGCCCTAACACCATCGCATAGTCCGCGACAGGTTGGGGCAGGGCGACGCCCCGCACACCCGCACGTCGCCCTAACACCATCGCATAGTCCGCGACAGGTTGGGGCAGGGCGACGCCCCGCACACCCGCACGTCGCCCTAACACCATCGCATAGTCCGCGACAGGTTGGGGCAGGGCGACGCCCCGCACACCCGCACGTCGCCCTAACACCATCGCATAGTCCGCGACAGGTTGGGGCAGGGCGACGCCCCGCACACCCGCACGTCGCCCTAACACCATCGCATAGTCCGCGACAGGTTGGGGCAGGGCGACGCCCCGCACACCCGCACGTCGCCCTAACACCATCGCATAGTCCGCGACAGGTTGGGGCAGGGCGACGCCCCGCACACCCGCACGTCGCCCTAACACCATCGCATAGTCCGCGACAGGTTGGGGCAGGGCGACGCCCCGCACACCCGCACGTCGCCCTAACACCATCGCATAGTCCGCGACAGGTTGGGGCAGGGCGACGCCCCGCACACCCGCACGTCGCCCTAACACCATCGCATAGTCCGCGACAGGTTGAGGCAGGGCGACGCCCCGCACACCCGCACGTCGCCCTAACACCATCGCATAGTCCGCGACAGGTTGAGGCAGGGCGACGCCCCGCACACCCGCACGTCGCCCTAACACCATCGCATAGTCCGCGACAGGTTGAGGCAGGGCGACGCCCCGCACACCCGCACGTCGCCCTAACACCATCGCATAGTCCGCGACAGGTTGAGGCAGGGCGACGCCCCGCACACCCGCACGTCGCCCTAACACCATCGCATAGTCCGCGACAGGTTGAGGCAGGGCGACGCCCCGCACACCCGCACGTCGCCCGCACCGGTTAGCGCGGCGGTGTGCGGGGTGCAGGGTGGTCCCCGATTGGCATTTCAACGTGTCGCGTCCTATTGGTAGGTACTATCAATACATACTGTTGTATGTTGTTGATAGCACAATAGTGTGCTGCGGCCTTTTGTTGCAACTTGAGCTTCAGTTGGTCACTACAGATCCATTCCTTCATTGTGGACAAATGACAAATGTTCAATTAAATCATTTAGTGTGTTGTGTGAATGTGAAAACGAACCAAATAACATGAACAATCTCTCGATCTGGCGGAAGAGAGAAACTATCGTTTACTTTGTAAATTGTGCACATCACGTGTTGTGCGTCACGTGGAGGCGATCTGATATACAATGTAAGGGGGTTGTCGTGGTGCAGGGTGCGCGGCCCCATGGCGCGCTACTACCGCGCGGCGCTGCGCTACGTGGGCTGCCTGGGCGGCGGCGCGGGCCTGCAGCCCCACGAGCGCCGCGAGTGCGCGCTGCGGCTGGCGCTGGCCGCCGTGCTGGCGCCCACCGTCTACGATCTCGGCGAGCTGGTGAGTGCTCACATACCTGCTCGTCTTACTATACTTTAACTTGTCATTCTGTTGGTATAGTACCCCACATGAATATGGTCCTTGGAACCGGATCTAAGTGTTAACAATAGTATACTTGTACTGCAGCTAGCTCACCCGATCCTCGAGTCGCTGCAGGGCTCGCCCGACGAGTGGGCGTGCGAGCTGCTGCGCGCCGTCGCCGCGGGGGACGTGGTGGCGTTCGAGCGCATACGGTGAGTGCACCACTGCGTCTATGTAGCATGCTTCACGAGGGACACGTACTGCGTGCAGCGGTGTGTCCGTCCCACGCGGATATCTCATACAATTATTACGAGACTATATGCAATATTAATAATTGCGCGTGTGACTTAATATTGCAGCGCGCAGTCGCCGCACCAGGAGCTGCACCGAGCGGACCGCCAGCTGCGGCAGAAGATCGCCATATTGTGTCTTATGGAGGTAAGTGGTGTGTACTGCAATATTGCAGCGCGCAGTCGCCGCACCAGGAGCTGCACCGAGCGGACCGCCAGCTGCGGCAGAAGATCGCCATATTGTGTCTTATGGAGGTAAGTGGTGTGTACTGCAATAGTTTGTAGATTGACCTACTGACATAAAGCCAAGGACTCGCGCACTTAGGGTTCCTTACCAAGGGAAGGATGTGTGTCATTTTGTTGCTAAAATTATCTTGAACTGTAAATGTGGGTTTGTAATCACAAAAAACATTGGTTGTGTTTAACATTTAGCAGGTTCATTTTTTATAGCACCAAAGGACTGTAGATCTAAATATTTGATGTTAATTTAAATTTTCACGTGTTCCTGAGAATTAGTTTCGACAGACAGACAGACGGACCTTTTTTCCTTTTTGAGGTATGGAACTCTAAAAAGAGCATGATTTGCAGATGGCGTTCAACCGCACGTCATCGCAGAGACGCCTGACGTTCGGTGAGATAGCGCGCGAGGCGCGAGTGCCGCCCGCCGACGTCGAGCTGCTGGTGATGAAGGCGCTCGCCGACAAGCTCATACGCGGACACATCGACCAGGTACACTTGTGACATGCCTTCACAATGCACAGGTACACTTGTGACATGCCTTCACAATAAATAGGGACACTTGTAACATGCCTTCACAATAAATAGGGACACTTGTAACATGCCTTCACAATGAACAGGTACACTTGTGAATTGCCTTCAGACTGAACAGCTGGTACACTTGTGATATGCCTGTAGTTACAAGTTCCCAGCATGAAGTTGGACCTAGGAAATGTCATTGGTCGGCGAATCACTCATTTTGTTTTTGACGTCTGTTGGGAGGTGATGCAGTGACGTAACTAGTACAATTTGTTTGTTGAGGTGAGCGAGACGGTGACGGTGACGTGGGTGCGCGCGCGGGCGCTGGGCCGCGCGGGCGCCGGCGCGCTGGCGCAGCGCCTCGACGCCTGGTGCGCCGCCGCCGACAGCGCCGCCTCGCTGCTGCACAACACCGCGCCCGACCTGCTCACACTCTAGCTCGCCGTCTGCCAGGTGAGCGAGACGGTGACGGTGACGTGGGTGCGCGCGCGGGCGCTGGGCCGCGCGGGCGCCGGCGCGCTGGCGCAGCGCCTCGACGCCTGGTGCGCCGCCGCCGACAGCGCCGCCTCGCTGCTGCACAACACCGCGCCCGACCTGCTCACACTCTAGCTCGCCGTCTGCCAGGTGAGCGAGACGGTGACGGTGACGTGGGTGCGCGCGCGGGCGCTGGGCCGCGCGGGCGCCGGCGCGCTGGCGCAGCGCCTCGACGCCTGGTGCGCCGCCGCCGACAGCGCCGCCTCGCTGCTGCACAACACCGCGCCCGACCTGCTCACACTCTAGCTCGCCGTCTGCCAGGTGAGCGAGACGGTGACGGTGACGTGGGTGCGCGCGCGGGCGCTGGGCCGCGCGGGCGCCGGCGCGCTGGCGCAGCGCCTCGACGCCTGGTGCGCCGCCGCCGACAGCGCCGCCTCGCTGCTGCACAACACCGCGCCCGACCTGCTCACACTCTAGCTCGCCGTCTGCCAGGTGAGCGAGACGGTGACGGTGACGTGGGTGCGCGCGCGGGCGCTGGGCCGCGCGGGCGCCGGCGCGCTGGCGCAGCGCCTCGACGCCTGGTGCGCCGCCGCCGACAGCGCCGCCTCGCTGCTGCACAACACCGCGCCCGACCTGCTCACACTCTAGCTCGCCGTCTGCCAGGTGAGCGAGACGGTGACGGTGACGTGGGTGCGCGCGCGGGCGCTGGGCCGCGCGGGCGCCGGCGCGCTGGCGCAGCGCCTCGACGCCTGGTGCGCCGCCGCCGACAGCGCCGCCTCGCTGCTGCACAACACCGCGCCCGACCTGCTCACACTCTAGCTCGCCGTCTGCCGGGTGAGCGAGACAGCATCACATGACAAACTAAACAACAATGGGTAAAATGGTCCTCATATTTGCAGCCCCTTCCGAAACTGGGTTACATCAATAATTATTATGAACATAATTTTCTCTCACTTATTGAAGAAATTATAAGACAGATAATATTAATTTATAAAATAGAAAATAATAGGATAATAATAATGAAATCATTTAATTCGACCAAATACAAAATCATATTTTAGTTAGTATTGATGACACATACCTTAAAAAGGATAGAACATATTTTTATCCAAGTAAACTGTTACAAGACCTTTTGAATCATCAACTAGTTTAATTCACCACTGGTTCGGAATGCCGTTCCTACCGAGAACAACCAGCAAGAAACTCGGCGGTTGCTCTTTTTAAGTGACCAATTTACAATATTATTATACCACCATAATTACCATAATTATTTTATTTTATTTATTAGGTTGACTTACGGCTACTTATAGTAATACATTAAAAAATACTTATTCCGAACATATAACTTACTAAATGTATGCGCCATTTAAAAGTTAACAGAACATTAACAAAAATATGTCACAAAAAAAACCCGGCCAAGTGTGTGGCCGTTGGAGTGTGTGGAGTTGCCTAAGGGTACCTTGTTTACTACAGAACCCTAAAAAACTAAATAGTATGTAGGTATGTACTATTATGTTGTGTAAGGCACAGGGTGCAGAACAATGAACATTTACAAACAGGGTTTACATGATTGTAATCTTATAACACTTGCTCTTTGTTTTCAGATCACGATTAACATTCAGAGGTGGAGCGATGAGGGCCCAAATGGAAATACTTTAGTGTTGTCATATTGTGTGTGTGTGTGTGTCTGTCCGTAAGGAGTACAATTTCAAGACACTATCCTGGAAAACAATATGAGTGCATTATGTGTCTTGACATATTGTATTCTTTATAGACATAGATAATATAGGTATGTCTGGAGATGAATAAATAAATTCACTTACATAATAAATAGTCTTGTGTGATTATTTTCCTTATTTATAATTAGCTGATGCCCGCGACTTTGTCCGCGTGGAATTAGATTTTTTAAAATCCTGTGGGAACTCTTCGATTTTCCGGTATGATTGAAGGACAAACCAATAAGCAACAAACTATCGCATTTATAATAAGGGTACTGATTGGGGAGGGATCAACCCACACACCCGCACAGCATCTGTGCTAATCCGGTGCGGGTGTGCGGGGCATCCCCCCACCTCATACCCCGATTGGCATCTAGTCCTGTTGCGGACTATAGGTGTTGGAAAATGTTCAAAGCTATTATCCTAAAATATAATTTGTCCAAAAGTACACCACAAATTGAGGGCAATAGTGTAGTGGTTAACACATCAGCCTCCGGTCAGGAGGTCCAGGTTTGATCCCAGCCACGCATCTGTGCTGTGCGTTTTAAACAATTAAGTATCACATGCTTGGTGAAGGAAACATCACGAGGGAACCTGCATGGATGTTCTCAAAGGTGTGTGAATTTGCCAATCTGCACGTGGCCAGTGTGGGAGACTGCTCAAACCTTTGTCCAATGGGTTGATCAGGATGATGGAGCCTTGTGTGTAGTCTGTCATCCAACCATAATGTTCAGGACCAACACAGGACTGATAAGTTTACTATTGCATCTGTACTATCTTCACTGATTATTATTATAACGGGTTGTTTATCAAATTAAAAAATAAGAAATTAGCAGTAATTTCCCAGAATATTGCATGAAAATAATAATCTTAATCCATACTAATATTATGAATGCGAAAGTGTGCCTGTCTCTCTGTCTGCTAGCATATCACTGCCCAACGTTTTAGCTGATTTTGGTGAAATTTGGTAGTTACATAGTTAGCTTACATCCCAGATCCCAGGAAAGAGCATAGGCTACTTTTTATCCCGGAAAATCCCGCTGTGTTCTTCAAGGCCCATCCGTTTAACCGATTTGTATGAATTTTGGTACAGAGGTAGTTTATGTATCCTGAAAATTAATATATTACTATGTAACCTAAACCTTCATACATGGCGTCATCTAGTAATATATAAGTATATTTATAAAACAC
Source organism: Maniola hyperantus (assembly GCF_902806685.2). Lineage (NCBI taxonomy): Eukaryota > Metazoa > Arthropoda > Insecta > Lepidoptera > Nymphalidae > Maniola > Maniola hyperantus. The sequence continues at coordinate 63,919 of NC_048544.1, read as the reverse complement.
AAAAAATGTGTCTACATGGCCGTCTTGGGCTTTGAAACCATCCAACCAATATGCCTCACTAGTTTAATTAGAAATTCGAAGATGGTTTAGACTTAGACCAATAAAAAATGCATTAAGAGAGTAGTCCACTAGTAGTACCTACCTACCTAGTAATAATATAGAAATAGTTGACCTCTCGGCTTCTCGCGTCCGACTCGTAGGTGTTACCAAGTTTCGTCCACTTCCTCTTCAACATAGTCACAGGGGGACCTTTTATTGTACTGAAAAGGCATCAAGACTGATTCTGAGCCGCTTCACCGGCGCGGCGCGGCGGTATGAAGTGAATCATCCCTAACTCTGTCTTTATAGATCATTTACCGGTCAAGCACTACAACTACACCTCTCGTTAAACAGTAGTAGTATATTCCTCGCAACGACAAGCAAAATAAGGAAGCGCGACAAAAGCAAAGAGAATATTGAAAAAGCAACAATTAACATCATAGGTAGGTACCTACCTAACTATTTACTTACCTTAAAACTTAAAAGGCTACCTATCTATTAAGAATTATCAATCACATGGCCGCACAGAACACATTTACTGCATGGCCGGATGGAAATAATAGAATACACAATCACAACTACATATTTGATTTGTAACAGAAAGTATTGGAGAAACGTAAAAACAATTACTAATATTGTAAACATTTAAAAACCTCCCACAAACCGCCATAAAACCTTTGACAATGACAGTGACAACGACTCACAGACAAGACAAAACAGCCAGGTAACATTTTTGCATCGATGTTATAGTTAATCGATATCAAGATTTTTTATCACTAGTTACTAATTTTTGTTTCAATTACAATATAAAATATGGTAACTAGATAGTGACAAAAATATTAATTATTGGAAAAATGTAATTCCTTTGAAGTATCTACTTAATACGAAGTTGAGGTGGTTGAGTGCTATAATACTGCTTCAAATAACGTCCCCACTCCCCACTCCTCTCACCCCAGTGCCCAGTGCCCACTGCCCAGTGACGGATGACTGCGGCCGTCAAAATGCATCCACGATACTTTAAAAATAAATAAAACCTAGAGTGTGTTCAAATCTATTTGTAACAAGATAATAATATTATGGTGAGTATATTTTCGCTTTTCAAAATAGGTCTACATAATTAGGTACGTACATGTTTTTGTCTAGCTACCGAGACATTTCCCCGTCTCACTCGTTTGTTATGAATCTTTCCTGCCATTATTTACAATCGACGGTGTATATGCGTCTCTTTCGCTCGCAGTTTTCTTGCAATAGGTTTTTCATTTTTATGTGTCCGCGCGACTGAGACCGCGGGAGGAAAGCAGGGTCCGGTGGAAAAATATGAACAATTTCATGCTCTTAAAAATTATTGATTTTTCATGGTTAAAAAACATCAGACGCCGCTAATTGCATACGTGATGTGGTTCCGCGCGGTCGCTCACTCGTGTGAGTATCACTCTATTTTAGTATATTTCCCATATTAGAGGTTGTGGTCGTGAAAAGTCACATTTTTCAGCACATCATAGACGACCATTTCGCTCGCTCACGCCGCGCCGCTCGCGTCGGATCAGACCTCTCGGGATCCAAACATAGATTTGAGTAATTGTTTAAATATTGATTTTTTTATTGAGGGCTTGCATGTGTGAGTCAGGCGCTCATGCACGAATGTTTATAACATTAGTTGGGGCCTGCGATATACTATTTTGGGATCGGCCAAATGTTGGCTTTGTGCTCATGTTTTAACCATTATGCTTTCGTGTAGCGCCCAAGACTGGATGAAATTATTTGTTATTCCGATTTCAAAGGACATTTTAGTGTTTTGGTGTTTTGTTTTTGTTCTTACATGTGTAAATGATTTTTAATTTAGTTACTGTGGATTAACTTCTGCGGTGAGTATAAACTAAAACAAATTACATCGTTGTACATATTTAGGCGATTTTGCACTTTATCGGTCAATTGGTCAAACTTAATGTTTACGGTTCCAAGGAGTGTATCCGATAAGACATAAGTACCTACCTAGTACCCACCGGTCGACCGAGCGCACTTCTCGTTAGAGGCCCAGAATTTTTCTTGAATTTTAGTGTCTTCGCGATGAGGAGTAAATTTGAAGACAAAACTCGACGCACGCTCAGGTAGAGCTGTATCAATAAAACCCTTGAAAAGATAAGCGTTCAATGTTAGTCGCCGCTCGTTAGCCACATTCAATAGATCGCAGATATCGCTGGACGAGAACTGAGAACTGCATGATTCACCGACCACAAGCATTCAACCATGCAGGAACGTCTTCGGGACATCGAAGTGCATTTCAAAAAATTGTATCAATGAAGCAAAAGAGAAATCATCTCAAAAATATTGTAGGTACCTATTATGCCTACTCTCGGAACAATGGAAATGGATATTTTACAGAGCATAAATTAAGAGCAAAAAATTTAATTGAATTCCCAGTCGCCCAAAGCTAAGAAATGTCACTGAATAATCGCAATAATTTCCCATCTGCAAAAAGCAGGATGTTGAATGAATCCATTACATTAGTTTATAAATTCTGTTCGTATTGAAAGTAGTTTGGTACGTTGACATTTTTTCAGAGTAATCTTTGCTCGTCGGGCTTTACTTAAGAAGGTTAAAAAAATAATTATTATGGTAATTAGGTAGGTAGTGTGACGTTGTGTGTAACAAATCACGTGTAACATTGTTTATCTGCCGGCGCAGCGCTAACGGATCGTATTTTGTCCTAACCAGCTTTACACCGGGATTGCGTCATTTTATTTGACAAAAACATTCATTATTAAAAGCCTTTTATTTCCATTTAAGAAATTCTAATATTTTTATACTTATATAGTCAAATTACGAGCACTTTTGAAAACAAAAGTTTATCTGTTATTAGGTTTTTCTACCCTAGGAATCTGTTCAGATCTCTACACCTTCCAATGAGAATTTCTACCAAATCACCATGCAAGAGTTGTAATGAATTGCGTGCCACTTCAAATCGCTAACTGAATCAGACAAAACTTATGCAGTTCGTTAACCTCATGCTTTTTCAAAGTAGGGACTTTGACCAAAATTAGACAGAACTCGAGATTTAGTTCGACCTAAATTTCACGTGGACGAAGTTGAAGGCGAAAACTACTACAGTAGAGATAACTAGGTACCTACTTGCATCAAACTGCTTATCGTTACATCATCGAGTAGAGATACAAACATTCCTCAGCGTTTTATTTGAATGGTTTTATACTCCATTGTAAAAGCGAAAGAATAGTTCCAAAACAACTTCAAAATATAAATAAAACTGGATGAGATTGGATCGTCCGTCGTTCCATCCGATGCAGATGAGACGTACCTATTCAAAAATATAATAGATAGTCTAGTTTGAAATAATTCGTAAAGAGTTTACGATAAACTTATTCATGCTTGCCAAAAAGTTAACATATTATATACCAACGAATCTATGGACGATATTCGATTAGAAACATATTTTTTCGAAATAACTCCGTAAAGACCCATTCAAATATTGAGCCTATGAAAGTAATTAAGAAAATGGATATAATATATTCTATGGATCTTACTAAATAACAAATTTCTATCGATCGTAAAGTAGAATTATATAATATCTACCTATGCAATGCATTATTTTTGCATGACAGTGACGAGGTCATCTTACGTCTTATATGTATCAAATCATGAAATATGACTCGTAAAATTAAATGTAGGTACCTACCTACCTTGTTCCTGGTGAAAGAATATAAATATCTTTCGAATGTAGCGTTTCTAAGTAATGTTATTTTGATAACGAAATAATAAAGCGTTAGGTAGGTGTAACCACGATAGGTACCTACTCCGCAACGCAATTGTTTCATGAGGTCATTTAACAAGAACGGCTCCGTAACGACACCGTTCCAAGAAAGAGCTCTCCAGATTGTTGGCCTCAAAACTATCCAAATATAAACGATACGTATGGAGCTGCGGAGTGCGGAGAGCAGAGAACAGACCCCCGCGCGGACTATTTCGGTCGCGCCCCTAGGGTCGTTGGCCGATGCTGCCAGACCCCCCCGCTAGGGCGTTTTTTTGCTTATCTTTACGAAGATAGCGCTCCCTTCTGATGTTTCGAGACTTTAGTTTCTACTGTCTACTCGAAAGGTAGTTGCAGTCTACAAAAACACTGAGTTTCTATATCATTAGCCTACTGAGTAGGTACATACTTTTATTTTAAGCTGCTCAGTCCACTTTAGTTAGCATAATAGGTACCTATGTTACATTTTTCCAAATAAAAGTATCTACTTAGGCACATCATGCTTTGTGAAATATTAGAAAGATGTAATTTTGAGATATTAGGTCAGTAAGGTAACATTTGGCCGTACCTATATAACTTTAGAATAAGACCATTGACTCTTTTCAATTCTGTCTGCTAGCTTTTCAGGGTTTGTTCAACCGACGAAAAGTACAGCGATAGCTTGCATCCCGGGGAAGGACATAGGCTGCTTTTTATCCCGGAAAATCAAAGTGTTCCCGTGGCCTTTTTATAAACCTAAATCCACGCGGACGGGCTCGCGGACATCATCTAGTTATTAAATAAAGACCAGCAATAATGTGTCTACTTACTAATACAAATGTACAGGGTTACAGGAAAATAGGACACGATCCCGTTAAGGGGTTATAGTACAGGACATTAGCTATCAAACGACCCCTAAAGTGCTTATGCGAAAGTGTATCGTTTTCGAGTTATTCATTTTTTTATTTTATTTTTTTGGTAAAAGGGTGTTGCCACTTTAAAAATTAATAAAAAAAAGGAACAATGTATTTCAGCAGATTTTTTTTATTTATTGCTAGTACATATCCTTGTTAATAATAAACAGTTATAAAACTAAAAAAATCTTCAAGCATTTTAAAATTACAGCCCAAAAACTGTACAAGTTTTCGATTTTTAAATTTAATTCTTTGAATAACTTGCAAATTTTCTATAAAAATTACTATGGCACTTATCCTGCGGATTATTTTAAAAACATCTACGTTTCGTTAGCTATCCATTGGTACAAAAAAATTATTAAAAAAATCATAAAATCAAGAAAAAATTACACAACAAAGAGACCAGGTAGAAAATTATAACAAATGCTATTGCTAAAGAATTAAATCAGAATCAATGTAAAAACGAGTTAAATGCAAAATAGTTAAAGATTATTTTTAATGAGGTCAAAAGGTAAGATAAAATCAGTCAAGTGCGAGTCGGGCTCACACACGAAGGGTTCCGTACCATCGTACAAAAAATAACACTTTTTAATTTTTTTTAATTTTTATAGCGGCCATTTTGTAATTTTTAGTATTTATTGTTATAGCGGCAATAAAAATACACATTCTGTAAAAATTTCAAGTCTCTACGTGTTAGGGTTCACGAGATACAGTCCACTGACTGACAAACGGACGGCCGGACAGACGGACGGACGGACGAACGAACATGAAATTTTCACAAAATGTGTATTTTTATGGCCGCTATAACAACAAATACTACAAATTGCAAAATGGCCGCCATAAAAATTAAAAGAAAATTAAAAATTGTTATTTCTTGTACGAAGGTACGGAACCCTTCGTGTGCGAGCCCGACTCGCACTTGACTGATTTTATATTACCTTTTGACCTCATTAAAAATAATCTTTAACCATTTTGCATTAAACTCGTTTTTACATAGATTCTGATTTAATTCTTTGGCAATAGCATTTGTTAGAATTTTCTACCTGGTCTCTTTGTTGTGTAATTTTTTCTTGATTTTATGATTTTTTTTAAAAAAAATTTGTACCAATGGATAGCTAACGAAACGTAGATCTTTTTAAAATAATCCGCAGGATAAGTGCCATAGTAATTTTTACAGAAAATTTGCAAGTTATTCAAAGAATTAAATTTAAAAATCGAAAACTTGTACAGTTTTTGGGCTGTAATTTTAAAATGCTTGAAGATTTTTTTAGTTTTATAACTGTTTATTATTAACAAGGATATGTACTAGCAATAAATAAAAAAAAATCTGCTGAAATACATTGTTCCTTTTTTTTATTAATTTTTAAAGTGGCAAACACCCTTTTACCAAGAAAAAAATAAAAAAATGAATAACTCGAAAACGATACACTTTCGCATAAGCACTTTAGGGGTCGTTTGATAGCTAATGTCCTGTACTATAACCCCTTAACGGGATCGTGTCCTATTTTCCTGTAACCCTGTATAAATAATATAATAATTTAAATGCCAAGATTATTTTCTTTCATATATAGTCAAGAGCCACGATTAGGGTCCCAACACCCTCGTTAGTCGTTTCGCTTCGCCAGTATTGATTTTTATGTTCAGAAAGCGCCTTTTTATTTGTAACTTTTACAGCAGGGGAGCCATTTGCTGTCTCACCCACACTTGAAGATGAACTTATTTAATTATATTGTACACTAGTTTATGCTCGCGACTTCGTCCGCGTGGACTACACTAATTTCAAACCCCTATTTCACCCCTTTAGGAGGTGAATTTTCAAAAATTCTTTCTTAGCGGATGCCTACGTCATATTAGCTACCTATCTGCATGCCAAATTTCAGCCCGATTCGTCCAGTAGTTTGGGCTGTGCGTTGATCAGTCAGTCAACTTTTTTTCCTTTTATATATCTAGATAAAATAGGAAGGAGTAAAGTATAACCGTAGTATATTTTAATTCGTGAATTAAAATAGACGAGAAATATCATTGTCTAACTTTTCGGTATAAAAATATATGCACTAATACGATATCGATATCTCCTATACGATTAATATTAAATTTATTTTACAAAACTAAAATTAAAAGGGTTTTCAAAAAATAATTCAATTTTAAAAGTGTTTCTAACAGAAAAATCGATATAATGTTTTATCGATTAGTAATTACCTAGTATAGTAGGTATGTTCGGAAAAGGAACTTCACTTATGTGTTGTCTATTAAAATGCGCAAATAGGTAATAGACTCGTATTCTGTTTGAAATCTCTTCGAAAAATTGGCTTGAATTTTCTTGTCAACATTTTTATTATTATTTATTTTAATATTTTACGAAAAAAAAGTGACGAATAAAATGGTCATTAAATATAATATCGCGATCCATAAGGAAAAAAATGTTTACACCTCGGAATTTCTGAGCACGGACATTGATGTAGGTGTACTCTGTGCACGTAGGTAGCTCGGAAGTCGGATGAACGAATGGAATGATGACTCTGACCTACGACAATATACCTACCTAGTACTAGTAGTCCTTCCTAGTACGTATCACAGATATTTGCAACTAGCTGATGTCCCGCAACTTCGTCCAAGTGGATTTAGGTTTTTCAAAAATCCCGTGAGAACTCTGATTTTTATCCGACTTCCAAAAAGGAGGAGGTTATCAATTCGTCTGTATGTTTTTTTATTTTTTTTTATTTTTTTGTATGTTTGTTACGCGATTACTCCGTCAATTATGAACCGATTTTGATGATTCTTTTTTTGTTTTGTAGGACATACTTCAGAGGTGGTCCCATTTTAATTTGGTATAGATCTGATGAATATCTTCGGAGATGGAGAACGGAACTCCTCAATGGATAAGAGTAAATTGCTCGCGATCAGTGTAATAGCCATTGAATAGGCTACTTGAAAATTTTTTTAAGTTGGTCTTAAATGGTTAATATTTGTCCTATTATATCAAAAAAATTGTCAAGTAGCCTATTATAATGTACTAATAATAGCTTTGTAAACAGTAGGGTTTTAACCAGACATATCATATTGAACGCAATAAAGAAATTTGTATTTGTATTATTTTAGTACAATGGGGCCACTAAAAGTTCTGAAATACATTTTTTTCAAAAAAAATGAAGACCGTCTTCAGTAACTACAAACACTAAAAATTAAAAAATAATTTAATTTATTACCTAATATATAATGTACACAAGAGTTACTTGTAGTTCTATAGTAATATTTTTTGGAGTCATTTTTTTGTTTTTAATAGATTAAAAATGACTTTTGTTATGTTCGCTTTTTGTGGCATTGAATGTCACTTTTTGAGCAAGTGGTACGAAAATAATATTTTGTAAGAAACCTTTGATGGATTAAAAATCAATGTTAAATGAACTTGGTGGCTTTACTGCAGTGATGCTCACTGAGTTAGCGAATCATCCTCCAGGAAAAACGTATTTGAATTATTTTGAATCTAAATCTAAGTCTTGAATTTGAATGTGTGAATCTGTTAGTTTTTCTTTATCTACTAAGATGTTTAATATTATTATTATTATTATGATTTACATTAAGAATTTTAGTTTTCAAAAAGATGGTCATTTAGACGATGAATTTATTTGTTTTGCAGGTTGCGCAGTTACACCGACACTCTTGCAAGTTTCAGTATTCTAAACCAATAGTCTAGTCGTAAAGTTTCTACTTAAATAAAAATAAATATTATTTAATTATTATATCAGTACTTAAAACTATTGTTAGTAAAGGATCTGTGATAAAACCTTTTTGGTGGACTTATATAGAAGTGTGCAATTTTTTTTACAAAAAAACGGACTGATTAAGATTTGGCCAAAGAGTAGTTATAATGTATTATAGTAGGTAATCAATATTAGTGATGCAAGATGGCTCTGCCCCCGCAACAGTTCTGCGTGCGATGGAACTCCTACCACACCAACCTGCAGGTGAGCCCATACAGACTTCCCATAGACGACGTGGCGGAACATCGACACCGAATATACAAAATACAAGGTTAGTTTTAGTATACGCAACAACCGAAACGCGGGTCGAATATTTTTACATAAAGAATGAATCTACCAAAAATATTTAATAAAAATGAAGACGCTTGTTGTGTTAAGTCGTTGTCCCGCAAAAACATGGTCACCCCAAGAAAGCGAGTGTGAGTGAACGGGACGGCTAGCGTCGATCGTGCGCGCTCCCGCTCGCGCGGCTCGACTCAGCTGATGCATGCGTCATTCAACTAGGTGTGCAAACTTGCAGGATTTTGTTGTGAAAGTTACTGCAATCGATTCTGTTACTGATTCTGAATAAACTAATTTCAGATTTTGCGTATACTAAAACTAACGTTGTATATATAAAAATGAATTAAGAAACGTTTGTTAAGCGAGCTTTAGATTACCAACAAAACTTGCAGAAGTTGACTTCCGCAAGCTATTTCTACCGTGCAAACAATCACGTCAAGCTCACTTCCGCAAGTTTTGTAACTTGCTGGACTTGCCGCAAGTCACAAATGTATGTACATGTACAATATTGTTCGTAGTGAAAACAGTTCTGCAAATACTTGCAAGAAGTTCTTGCTAGTCTAAACCTAGCTTTAGTCTCAAAAACTCGAGAATAGCTGAACTGATTTGCCTAATTTTAGTTTTCAAATATTTGTACAAGTCCAAACAAGGTGAGAAAATATAAGGAAATTGCAATGAAAGCAGTAAAAAATTAGTAAGACTTATTTTATTTTCGCATACAAATTGTTCGTACTGTCAAACAGGATGCGTTTATTTCATTTTTGTTATCAAAACAGCCATTTTTTATAATTTTTTACTATCGTTTGTTATCAATACTGATAAATTTTATGTAGAAAAAGAGAGATGGAGGAAGGTAGGGGGAGGTGGGGGATACGGGGAACTAGGTGTGGGGCGGTGGGGAGAGACGGGGGAAGGTAGAGGGAACTGCAACATGGAGGTCGTAACTTTTTTTGCGAGTGTAGTGTTATTAGTGTCGACGTAAAAATTAATTAACGAAATAATTAAATAGCTATCCAAACAGTAGATCATGATAAAGTCTAAGATGAAGCGCGCCTAGAATCCTAGAAGATGCCAATTCACTTTTCTTTTGAAGGTCCCGATATTGAAATTGATGGAGAAACACCGAAGTTCCATGTTGTATCTGTGCGTATTAGAAATCACTTTGTAGGAATCCGTGGAAATTGGGCTATGTCGGGTGCAGACGTTGACGATGAAGACAACCTTACGCCGATGTATTATACTAAACGTTTGAGCTTTGAACTGATCAGCGCTGTCTGTCCGCGCAGGCAGTGTTCCCGCGACTGCTGCTCACGGAGCAGTTCGCGGACGTGACGCTGGCGTGCGAGTCGCGCCAGCTGCGCTGCCACAAGCTGGTGCTGTCGGCCTGCTCCGCCTACCTGGAGCGGCTGCTGCTGCAGAACCCCTGCAAGCACCCCATCGTGCTCATGCGCGACATGCGGTGAGTCTCCGCCGTGCTCTGCTATACTGCTCACACACACACACACACACACACTCACACACACACACACACACACACTCACTCACTCACCTACCACCTATTTTTTACTGTTATTCTATTGCAATAATTATCATGAAAAAAAAAATTCACTTCCCATGCTCGTAAAGTTCTTCTTTATGCTGGATGGAAGCGGACTAAATCTGCTTTTTATGCTCTCGTGCATAAAAATGTTGTGTGGAAGTCTCTATAATGCCTGAGCCTAGCCTCTTATGCTCCCATGCTCTCCTGGTACTTTATGCAAGCCGCAGTTGGTGTCACGCAAAAGGTCTTCCCACATTTACACTTACGCAATGAGTGATATATCGCGCTATATATTTAGCGTTTCATTAAAAGGGCCTTTGACCTTTTACCTGCGCAGTGGGTGATTTGTCGATGCATCTAGACTAGAGCTTATTGCCCTGAAGAGGTGAAGTGTGAGAGTAAGCTCACCACAGGTCACGGTCACGTAATCGGTCGGTCGATAAGTGCACTAACCGCCATCTTCTTAGGTTCATGAGCTGTGTGTGTGGGTCACACACACACACAGTGTGTGTGATGATGTTGGTGACACGGATTGGTAAGCAACGGTGTTTTCTTAGTGAAATACATTTAAATTTCAATCCAAGTGACGTCACAGTCAGAATTAACATGGCAGCTACGGTATCATGCGTTGGATATTTTGTAGAACAGATACAAAAGTGAATTTTTTAAAATGAAAATGAAAAATTTATTCTAAGACTAATCGCAGCCACAGACCAATCACCGCTAACTGCTATAGATCCTAATGGTAATATTAAACATTTTTTTTTGTTCATTTCTGTCTTTCATTCGGCATCTTTCACTCGGAATGAAACGTCTAAACACAAAATGAATCAAAAGTAACAAACAAAATGAGACAATCACTACAGTGGTACATTCACTTCGAACGACCCGTCTGATATCACCTTAAGGCTAGGTCACAGTAGATGGGTGCCAAAATGCAAACGCTTAGCCAACTTCATATTATATATCAAACTAGCTTATGCTCGCGACTTCGTCCGCGTGGACTACAAAATTTCAAAACCCTATTTCACCCCCTTAAAAGTTGAATTTTCAAAAATCCTTTCTTAGCGGATGCCTACGTCATAATAGCTATCTGCATGCCAAATTTCAGCCCGATCCGTCCAGTAGTTTGAGCTGTGCGTCAGTCAGTCAGTCAGTCAGTCAGTCAGTCATTCAGTCAGTCAGTCAGTCAGTCAGTCAGTCACCTTTTCCTTTTATATATATAGATTATGTTATTTTGGGCATAAAGTAAGTTTTGGGAGCACGAACTCCGTGTATAAGAAGTGTCCGTTACAATGTGCTAAATGCTGGCGGCGCTACAGGCGCGTAACGAGATTATAATATGTATGAGCTGCGCAGGTCGGCATGTTGCAACTTCAGGTTGAACTACTTGTTCTACGACCGCTGTACAGTGTAGTGTGCACTGTGCACTGTGCACTGATATGACATGGGATCACTGGATGATGTACTCCACAGTACATCGTGTGGTCTGTGCGCAGGTTCAGTGAGATGCAGGCGCTCGTGGACTTCATGTACAAGGGCGAGGTCAACGTGACGCAGGAGGAGCTGCCGAGCCTGCTCAAGTCCGCCGAGGCGCTGCAGATCAGAGGTCAGCAAATCCTCGTTGATCCTTATTCATTTTTTAATTAAGCTATTATACTTTGAAGTCCGTTTTAAAACGTGGTATTTAAATTTTCTTTTTTTGTTACAATAATAATTATTTATTTAAAAAATATATCTGTTTAGGGAATGTTCACACTCACTCACAGCAATCACGATCATCATAGTGCGTCCTTTTCCCTCCTACACAATTGTGCAAGAGATTGTGCCCTATGTCAGGTGGAGTTCCTGTACTAGCTACCGTTGTATGACTGCAGGGTTGTGCTCGGGCGAGGCGGGCGGCGTGGGCGGCGTGGGCGGCGTGGGCGGCGCGGAGGGCGCGGACTCCTCGCGGGACTTCACCCTCGCCAGCGACGCGTTGCTGCACGCGCATCGTACCACCGGTCAGTCACTCCTACCACACGCCAGACCTGAGAAACTAGCTGACCCACGTGGCCTTTGGCTGTGTGCGATTTCTGAAAAGCTTTGAGCCCACAGTTAAACCACACCATACATACATACGACGCTAGTTGTTGTTCCTCGGTGTAGCAGCCAGCAGGTGACCTGGCCAGGTCTGTGAAGACATTACATGCCTTTGTGCGTCACAAGCAAAGCCCACGCAACATGAAACTTAAAAGAACAAGGCAAAGTTTGTCTCATCCAATATGTTCCATTGGGAGACTAAGCTAAGAGTGTGTGTGTGTGTGTCTGTGTGTGTGTCTGTGTGTGCCACTCGGTGCGGATCAGGCACACAAGTTTATCTGTTTCTTATGTGTGTGTACTCTAAAGCTGAGGAAAATAGTTGGTTTCATGGAATCCCTTAAAGAGAGTTAATTAACGGTGTAATATTTGGCGCAGCCCTCCAGCAGCAGCAGCCGCCGCAGCAGCCGGCGTCCAAGCCCCTCCACAGCACCAGCAATGGCCCCAAGAAGCGCAAGTCGGAGGAGAGGGAGAGGGAGAGGGAGAAGACGGAGGTGAAGGAGGAGACGGTGGAGGAGGACGGGCTCTACTACGGCGAGCTGGACAACGACCACCTGGAGTACAACGAGGTGGGTACCGGCAACAGCTGTCCGAGCCCCTCCATGGCACCAGCGATAGCCCCAAGAAGCGCAAGTTGGAGGAGAGGGAGAGGGAGAGGGAGAAGACGGAGGTGAAGGAGGACACGGTGGAGGAGGACGGGCTCTACTACGGCGAGCTGGACAACGACCACCTGGAGTACAACGAGGTGGGTACCGGCAACAGCTGTCCGAGCCCCTCCATGGCACCAGCGATAGCCCCAAGAAGCGCAAGTTGGAGGAGAGGGAGAGGGAGAGGGAGAAGACGGAGGTGAAGGAGGACACGGTGGAGGAGGACGGGCTCTACTACGGCGAGCTGGACAACGACCACCTGGAGTACAACGAGGTGGGTACCGGCAACAGCTGTCCGAGCCCCTCCATGGCACCAGCGATGGCCCCAAGAAGCGCAAGTTGGAGGAGAGGGAGAGGGAGAAGACGGAGGTGAAGGGGCACCAGCGATGGTCCCAAGAGTCCGCGTGAGTTACACAAATTTCAAACCCCTATTTCACCCCCTTAGGGGTTGAATTTTCAAAAATCATTTCTTAACGGATGCCTACGTCATAATACAACAATGGTGCTGTACGGGAGCGGTGTGCGGGCTCCACCGTACCAAAGGGAGATCTTCCAACTAGCGGTTGGTTGTGCTCAGTAGAAAATTTTATGTAGAACTCAGAAACTTCCATATATAGTCCAGATTGCAGAAAACTCCGTTAGTGCGAGTACTGTCGGCGGTACATTCGTTCGGGACTACGTCATGAAATGTTATCGATTCAATAGCGCCATCTAGTTGCATCTGTGACGGCGGTTGGCTGGCTGCGTTTCCGCGCTGAGGAGCCAAGCTGATCCGTTGCATAAAAAATGAGCCAGCTTTTCTGTCACCAGATGAGGCTATCTGTAATCCAAGATAGCTGAATTTAATTTTTAAATCTAGAAAGTTAGGTCTGGTCCGTGTACCTTTTTGTTTTTCATGATACACAGATCCATTCGTAAGATTCTGTATGTAAAATTGAAAACCTAAAAGCTATTTTTGTATTTCAGGACGATGAGACGCGGAAACCTGGCGGCAGCCTCGGACAATCTTCCGGTGAGTACATTTGGAGTTCCTACCTGCACTAGCCCGCGCGTTGGTTACGGTTGTCGACGTCACAGTGTTGTGCGGTGCGAGGTGACGGCTCGCCGTACTTGCGCGAGACTCACTTATTGTTCAAATAATACCACTTTAATTTATAATTATTTTTATTTCTTTTAATATTTTTAATGTCAATGATTATTTGCAATGTGACCTCCTGTCGTCACTTGCTAAAAACATGTTTTTTTACGTTTTTTTTCCAAACAAACATTTTTAAAATTCGTTTCTGGCGCGTTCAAACCATTCGAGTGCAACGAAGATCATATTGTGAATGGGCATTGTGAGACTAAACATATTGTGAATGGGCATTGTGAGACTAAACATATTGTGAATGGGCATTGTGAGACTAAACAAACAAACAAAATGAATGTCTGTAAGGTAGGCCGAGTTTCGATATTACAAAGTTGGTAGATTTGTTCCTTGTCGGTAGAATCTGAACCATGAATGTTGTTAACAATTACCAATTTGTTGTTGTACTCAGTCGTAACGAGCTCCGACTTACAGACATTTCATTTGTGTTGTCGAAGCATTCATGGTTCACGAGCGATCTCTTCCACGCTCACGTGCGGCTGCTGGCTGTTGCAGGTCGTCGCCGCGCCTACCTGCGCGTCAAGCCCGAGAGTGAGCTGTTCTTCCAGACCAAGCTGCAGCACCTGGAGTACATGAACAGGCTCTCCAAGATGAACGCCGCCGAGATACAGAGCGAGTTCTCCAAGTACGGCCTGACCGACATGGCGGAGGACGGCCACAAGACTGCCGAGAACGACTACTACAAGTCGTGGCTCGAGCAGAACGGCGAGCTCGAGGTGTCGCTGCTGAGGGCGAGCCAGGTGAAGGAGAGCAAGCGCGACGCGCCGCGGCACGCGTCCGAGGTGGAGCTGATCCCGCGGAGCAAGGCGCTCCGCAAGCGCGGCCGCCCGCCGATATTCAAGGACAAGAACCTGGACATCGGGGAGACCGTGCTGAAGGCGGACCTGGACCAGTTCCTGGAAGGCAAGGAGGTGAGCTCGTCGGGCTTGTCGCGCAAGGACCTGGAGCGGGTGATGATGGGCAAGTTCAACCCCAACCGGCGCTACTCCAACGAGGCCATGTGGGCCGCGCTCATGGACGTCAAGAAGGGCGGCAGCATCTACAGGTATCTATTCATATCTATACTACTCACGTAAACATTATTAAGTAGGTATTCATAATTTATTGAGTGGTTATCAGAAATCAAAATTACCAAAACGTTCAAGTCCAAAGGTTCTCAATTCAGCGGCGGCGCGTCCCGACATTTCTGGGTTCATTGATTTGCAAATACCTTTTTACTCAATAGAAGAATTTTGCGAGTTTGTCTCATAACTTATTGCATCCGAGTTCCGAGTCCTCGACGCAGTCGCTGCAGGGCAGGAACCAGGAACGCTGCGCACCCAACTTGTGGAGATTCGGGAACTGTTGGTGGTGAATTAATATTGTGGGTACCGAGAAACGACTCTCCTCAATCATCACGACGCCGGGCACAGCACTAAGGCATATGTGTTCAACAACTGTTGATAGTGAAATGATATTGTAGATTTTTAGTGGCTTTGGAAGTCTGTTTTTGATAAAAATAATGAACCAATTGAACCAATCGATGTCAGTCAGTTTACATAGTATCGAGTGCACACGGGCACAGCGCCGCTAAAGCAACAGCACGTTTGTCGTCAGAGCGGCGCAGACGCACAAGGTGCCGCGCAAGTCGCTGCGCAACTGGATGAAGCGCTGCCACATCAAGTCGTCGTTCCCCATGCCGCAGCAGCTCAAGCAGTTCGTGGAGAACAGCAAGCGGCAGCGCGAGCCGCAGCAGCTCAAGCAGTTCGTGGAGAACAGCAAGCGGCAGCGCGAGCGGGAGCCGCAGCTCGACTTCGGCAAGCACTTCCTCGCCTACGGCGCCGACCCCGCCACCAGCGACGACGACGCCAAGCCGCCGGGCGGCGCCGACGTCACTGACGTCACTGACGCCACTGACGCCGCCGCCGCCATCGACATGTCGTTGCACGAATGAGTTGCATTCATTGCCTGTTGTCCTTAGTAACGTTGTACGTCTCCGCAACGCGCGTACGGTTCGAGCGTCAAACACTGCATCTTAATTGTGTTGTCTTAAAACTCAAGTTCGTCTACACGTGTACACTACATAAACGTTGCGAAATTCAAATCAAGAAACTTTAGACCCATTTTTAGGGTTCCGTACCTCAAAAGGAAAGCGGAACCCTCATAGAATCACTTTGTTGTCTGTCTGTGTGTCGGTCTGTCAAGAAACCTACAGGGTACTTCCCGTTGACCTAGAATCATGAAATTTGGTAGATAGGTAGGTATTATAGCAAACATTCGGGAAAAAATCTGAAAACCGTGAATTTGTGGTTACATACCACAAAAAAAAATTAAATTGTGGTCATGAATTAATAATTAATATTTTAAATTTATAAATAAGATAACTATATCAAGTGGGGTATCAATTAATGAAAGGTCTTCACCTGTATCGTCTTTACGTACTTTGATAATATTTTCCTTTCTGAATTTCGCATGTTTAGCTCCTTGTTCATCTGTGAACATTCTAGCTTAGACTTTAGACTTTTGGACTTAGGTCTATTTTACTTTGACGTAATTATATTTTGACTCTCGAATTGTATCAACGTTGATGAAATGTTAAGTTTCGTACTAAGCATACTGATCTGTTACCTTAGTATGAGATTTTACGTGTCCCCCGACGTTCGTATAATCCGAACGTCGAAACACTTTAGCGTCAAAATAAAATGGACCTTAATTACCTCGCTTGAAAGCTCAAGTTTGTTCACACGTCTCTAGCCGGCCAGCGCTCCAAGTGGAAACCTTGTGAAATTAAAATCAGTAGTTACTGAATTTTGAACGTTAAATCAAGGATCTTTAGCTCCATTTTAATCTGACGCTATATATAGTTTTGACGCTCGCATTGTATCGACGTTGGTGAAGTACAAAATCTCACACGTATCTCTCTACCCCGCGCCCCGGCTTCGCTCAGGATACCATTTGGTAATCCTTTCTCAATAGAACCAGTGGATCAGATCTATGGAGTATAGACTAACCGACTTTGTTCAGACTTCACTGAGGTCCAGTGGCATAACAGCAAGTCAATGTGACGTTACAGTTAAAATTTAACAACCAACATAAAGCAAAATGACAATGATGATGGTGGCATAAGACTTTATTCGCACCTCCAAGGATATAATTAAAATGCTAACAAACCCTGAATTGTGCTACAAATGTTTTTATTGACGATCCCAGTTTAACAGTAATCGTAACGTAACTGTAACCACCTGTCATGCAACCGGAGCTTAAAGACAGATTTGTGACACGTAAATCGTTTTAAGTGTGACAAGGTCAAAGGTCAAAGGTCGCTCTGTACAAATAGATATTCACAATAATAATTATTGTAGACGAACCTACATGTTGTAAAATCACAAGTTTATCTAACCAGTAGTTAAAGTTGTACGTTGATACGTCAGTCAGTTAGTCAGTTTATTCTTGTACAGATGTACATTGGTTTACTGCCAAGGTTAATTTTGAAACCGAGTTGTATCTTTCACGATCTTATGTTGGAAACTGTCAATGTTATATTGTATATGTATATACGAATAGAAATAACATTTTGTTATAACGTATTTATATTGTATACTGTAATATTATCTTTACTGCCAAAGACAAAGCAAAGATTTCTATAAAGAGAATACTAATTCTTATACAAAATACCTACTTTTCAGCACGCAATATTATTCCCAAAGATTTTGTTTGTTTTTAAATATTTATTCTACTTAAGTGTTTATAATGACGTCATTCGACATATTATTCGTCGAATAGGATTTTACGAGAAATCAATATTCCGTTGAATTCGAGCTTCGTAAAGTGTTGCAAGGTAAAAAAAAATGTACTGATTTGGTAGAAATAAGGAACACTTGGTACATATTTTGTTTCGTTTTATTTATTTGTTATTTTAATACAAGAATGTAGTTTATTAGTTAATTATTGTAGTAGAAACGTGAAATTGGCCTTTATGAAATTCGTGTGCTTGTATGGACTTCGTCCGAAGATAAATAAAAGACTTAAAAAATGAAATTTTAGCGTAATTTTTGTATAATTTACGGATTTGTATTGTGACAGCAGTTGCTTTGTGGTAGTACCTACCGGCTTCATTCAAAAATATGTATATTTTGGTATTCATATTGTATAGAACAATTTCTGCTTACGAGCTCCTCCTGTGACCTTATTTTTAACATTTAAGTTCATTTCACACTACGGGATATAAATGATATCAGTATTGGTGTTACCAACATTCGTACAAATTTTTTGCTTTATGCGAATTATTGTAACCTTGAATGTCTATTTTGTTTGACTGGACTACAATGTATCTTAATTATATCCGGTAGTGTGAAATAAGCTTCGTAGATAAAACAATCGGCATTTAAAAATATAAGTACATTTTAGATTTGTACTTGTTTTCGTAACTTTTTGAAACTGATTTCAACGTAAAACGTCTGCTGTCACAAAATATATATTATGCTTAGTGATTATTACAGATAGGAATAGTAATTTATTTGTTATTTAAAGTATCGTACTTAATATAATTAGTACTTATCGATGTTTTGTTTCTGATTCATCGATTTTCGATAAGCGTTTAGTAGTTTCCGTCGAGGCCGTGCGTCGAGTGGAGACTGGAGCCCCCACCGACTCGGGAGCCCCCACCGACATGGGAGCCCCGCACTCAACTGTTGAGGCCGTGCGTCGAGTGAAGTGTAATCTTGAGTGAACGGAATCAGCCTGTCAACTCTATGTCGTCTTTTAACCACGGTGCCCCACATTATGGGACATTCTCCGCTGGAAAATTCTGTTGCACTCGATGCAGATCGAACATCAAAAATCAAAAATATAAGAGCAGAGTGTCTTGTATGGCACGCGTCAGATTTTTTCTGACTGACAATTTCTTAGCGACTGGCCTGGATCGTGCCCAGTAATGTCGTGCACGATAACATGAAACTTGTCACCATACAGTGCACAAATAAAATAGGAACGCAATAAATGTATTGAAAACGGTCCATAAATGCGGCACACGCCATTTTGTATCACCGAGATACAATGAAACCATGAAGATTTGTGTTCCGGGGTGTATTCTGTGTCCACTCTCCCTCTCCACTCGCACACAAGTATTGGAGGCCTGCAACTAATGATATGTTCCTACATTTTATATCTAGTGAGTTTATTTCGAGTATTGTTTCGGTTGTTTACAACTTCCTGTACCCCTAGCGCGAGCTCGCTCGTCGGAAGTGAGTTGCGATGACATCGACTCGTACTAGCGATATAGTCTACGTGTGGATGTTATCGAATCTAGCTTTCGCAGTATTATAACTTGTACTTGGGGTATTGCGCTCGCGAGTCATATTTCTGTTTGGTAATTTCATTGGGCGACATTTTGTTGATACCTAGGTACATACCTACACACCTATAAGGCTATAATACATACTTAATAATATTATTAATTATTAATAATACAAAACCATAAAGTTTTTTCATTGTTGAAAATCCTTTCAACAATGAAATTAATTTTAATCGGTTAAAACTTTAATTATAAAATACGAAAAGAATTTTTCGGTGTTGCCAGTTGAAAATATTAGTAGAAATATGGCGCGCGTGTCGCGATCCAGATCCATGAAGTGCCTATTAGTATAGTATATACATGTAACGTAGGACGTAAGGCTATGTACATATAATGTAATGCATCAGTGTTGTTTCGCAGTATTATGTTCGTTTCGTTTGTGCGCGGTGACCGTGGTGACCGTGGCGGCCGTGGCGACCGTGGCGGCCGTGGCGGCCGTGGTGACCGTGGCGGCCATGGCGGCCGTGGCGCGCTCCTTCCGGCATCCGTCTAGTCTTTGTGGAAATAGAAAACTGCTAAAGTTTGATGACCTCTTGGACGCAGCTGGGGTCTCGTGTAAATAGGAGATCCTAGGTTCCATACCAGGACGGATCTAGTTGGGATATTATTCTAAAAGGACCATGGGAATTTCTATATTATGATTACTGTCCAACAGTGATGAGAGTTGAGACCCATGTTATATGAAAGCTGTAAGCGTTCATTTCACTATTTTCAAAAAACTGAACTATTTTGGCGCTCGATTTGAGCTTTGGTTGCCATTGAAGTAAAGTACCTACGCCTCAATAGCTTTCATATGACATTCAAGATACTTTACTTGCAGAAACATCTTTTACAATGAGATCTTATTACTATACAATAGGTATACCTACTGTCTGTCTGTGTCTGTCCAGTGGAAATGTTGCACCTTAGGTATATAATCAGGCATGCAAAATTAGCGAAACATTTTAATATATTTTATCACACGCTTTAAAATTAAAAAATCCGTCTATTGTGTAAGCACCTTTCCATGACCCACCGTTGCCTTAATGTCGGACAGTGGGCTCAACATGCGCCTTAATGTCGGACAGTGGGCTCAACATGCGCCTTAATGTCGGACAGTGGGCTCAACATGCGCCTTAATGTCGGACAGTGGGCTCAACATGCAGCACAGTCTTTTGTTAGTTTTGGATACAGGATAGTTCCCACCTAGCTACCATCACAACGACTCAGTTCGATACGACGCGCGACGCCACTTTGAAGTTACTCTCGAATATAAAATGTATTTAGACGTGTCTACCGACGCGCAACGCGCGACGCGCGACGCGCGACGGCCGCGGCACCGCACGTGGGAGGGAGCGCGCCGCCGACACTACTCCGTGTTGTTTCTGTACTCGATGATGAGATCGTCACCTTGTTTATATATCCTTTATCATTTACACGCATACTTGTTTTTGAAAACAATACTAGCCATGTTAATCATGACTAATATTCCCCTTTCCCCTCCAATTAGAAATAAAGCTTGCGCTAGGAGTAGCTGTTCGACATTAGTGGGGTTTACAATTCCGACCTGCAGGACTTCAGTCCACTCGTATGGTCGAGCTGTTGAGGCGTTGCAGTGGTCCCGATGCCTAGTTGTGCATGAAATGCCATTCCGACATCTCGAAGTGCCCGCTCGTCCAATTTTTTACAACATACCGTACGTAAATCGTTAACAAACGTAACGTGACTACATACCTATAAGTATTATGTCTTAAGAAATCCAAGTGATTTTCGTCGTCATCGACCGATAGACGTCCACTGCTGGACATAGGTCGCTCGTTGGGAGTTCCACACGCCACGGTCTTGCGCCGCCGCCATCCAGCAGCTCCCGGCGACTCGTCTGATGACATCTGTCCACCTAGTGGGTCTGCTAATGTTGCGCTTTCCGAAGCGAAGTAGCTCTTGGGTCCCCAAAGTCTATGTATGTGCCCTGCCCATTGCCACTTCAGCTTCGCGACCCGTCGAGCTGTGTGGGTTACTCTGGTTCGCCTGCAGATCTCCTCATCTCCGATTTGGTCACGTAGAGAAACTCCGCATACATATTCATCTGTTCAATCTTGATGCTGGGCTGCATCATTGCAAATATCTTAATTTGAAAGAAACTGAAGGGTTTTCTCTTCGAGGCTGATGTTTGTAGTTGGTTACTTCCGACCACTTCTCTGAAGTAAATGTATGATATGTGAATCGTCCGCCCGATTATTATATTATTACATAGATATATAATTATAATCATTGTATCAGTTCTATATTGAGGGTTTAACGAAATAAATATATACATACGACCACTGGTATTTTTATTTGCGCCTCAACTCTCAAGGCTGAAGCAGGCATCTAATCACTAATGTCGTTGATTATGCCTAGATTTATTTAACTACAAACTTACACATATTAAACATAATAATATATATTCTACTTAAAGTTTAGTTGTAATCGTTCTGATCCCATTGTGAGTTTTCTAGTTAATAAATGTTGTGATGCAATTTTGAACCCGCCGCGTGTCGTCGTGATCCGTACAAATTAGGCGCATCACCGTATCCAGCGTCACGTTGGTTAACTTGAAAACTTATACCGAGCGCCATGTCTTACAATGAGATCTATACTATAGAGAGAGAGATGTTGACTCAGATTGTATGAGGACGTCCCAACTAAAACACGCTTGCGTATAGGTACTTGTCATGTTAGCTAACTTGAAATGTTACTCTTGCCTCGGGAGTCGGAAGCCTTAGTGGAACTTAGGTAAAAACAAAATAAAGTACCTAAAGTGTATGAAATAAGAGATAAGAACTAAATCACGCTGTTTTCGTGCGAACGATATTTTATTAAATAAATTACCAGCTATTTTGTGCCATAACTCCAATAAAGTTTGCAGAAAAAACGAAAATGACGTGTTCGCATAGAAGGTACCTTTTTAGAAACCACGGAAACGTTTGTATCAAAAGTCACAGACTAGCGACTACTGTAGAGCTTCTTTTCCTCGCTTTTTACATCGCCCCCCTCCCACGCCTGTAGGAAGCCAGGAAAAGAAACGCCCTCGCAGACAGTCTCGTGTGGCAGTTTAGAGTCGTACCGACACCACTAAGGGCCGTTTCTTCTCCTCGCTGGTTGCAGGCGTGCGGACGTCCACGGAGATCGTGACGCGCCACTTCATCGACGTGCACGGCGTGCCGCTGGACGTGCACGCGCGCCCGCGCCTCGTGGGCCGCCGCCCCAGCGCCATCGTCAACATCGAGACGGACGTGTTCCAGGAGAAGTCGTACAAGCAGTACTCGTCGCAGCACCTGCGCGACGCGCTCATCGCCGTGAAGCGCGGCTACAGCGTGTACGCCGCGTCCAACAAGTTCGGCGTGCCGCGCAAGACGCTGCGCAACTGGATGGAGAAGTACGACATCAAGAGCCAGTTCTCCAAGGGGCGGCGCGGCGCGCGCTCGGCGCAGGCGCTGGACCCGCTCGACCTCATGGCCGAGACGCGGTCGGAGAGGTTCGACGGCGCGTTGTGATAACGACTGAACAATGTACTCAAAACTTGATATGTACTATGAGAGGTACACAATTTTTAATAGTAGGTACTTTTCACACCTGGAAGAAGAAGGATCATTTTGCAAAAACGTTTAAATAAATAGCAAGTTTTTACTCGATAGTCTCTCCGAGCCACTGGTCAGCTGAGAGATAGCAATGCAAGACTTATAATGCGCGTCGCGTTATTTCAAATCAAGTTCAAATAGATACTGGTCACCATTGGTAATTCCCTGTTGGCTCAGACAAATGCAAACACATCGTCCGTCATACATAAACAGACGCTGAGGAACGCGGAACTAAGACTACCTCATTGCCTAGTTTCGTTGTGACACCGAGTTCGACCGTCGACGGATCCGACAGCACCACTCACTGTTTCGAGCCATTGTTAAGTTGACATTCAGACCAAGTGTCCTACTCTGTGGTGTAGGCTTAGTAGATTTTACGTCTCATCAACGTATTCGAGCGTCGGAACACCAGCGATAAAGTAAAATGGACCTTAAGTGCAAAATTCTAAATTCAAATCGTTTATTCAAATTGTATACTCTTTTTGTTTGTCAGTTGATGATAATTGATAATTAATTACGTTAACTCTCAGAATAAATACCTTAAAAATAAGGCTACGAGAGAACCAAACGCTCAAAATTGTCCATATATTTATAGCCAGCGCTCGGATTGTTTGGAATCTTGAAATTATATAAACTTTGGTGACATTTAAAATCTCATATTAAATGCACTGACGCCTTCACCACTAGACGTGTTTCATACGCTCGAGACGGAGCTCCAGGAGCTAGGTTATTTGACGTGTTTCATACGCTCGAGACGGAGCTCCAGGAGCTAGGTTATTTAATTAGGTATTTCCAAGTCAAGGTCAAGTTAGTCAAAGCTTAAAAGGCGAGCCTTAGGCAAGGGGTTTGACAGGTAACAACGATTAACTTAAAGATGTACCTACACGTGTATCAAACATAAGTAAGTAAAAACCATTTGTTTCAGTTCTATAAACTTTAACAATTGTGTTTAAAGAGTCAGTTTGCAAGCAGGATGATAACCATTATAACTTCCGACTGGACTTACAAACTTACCTAACTACGAATAATTATTATTATTAATCTTGAACAGCGATTACAATTAAACAATTAACTAGTTGTAAATCGAATACAAAATACCAAACCTCAATAATTTATTATAGTATAACAAATGATGTATTATGATATTATACCTACCTGATACTTAGTCCTACATTAGTGGCTAATTCCATTGTACACAATCTCTAAACTAAACTAAAATGGCACGTCTAAATCTATTGCTATCCCTTTCATAATGTTGCTTGCGGAGAAGGATAGCATTAGATTTAGACCTGTTAATTTCGTTTAGTTTAGAGATTGTGTACTAGAGAATCGGCCCCATTGTAAATTGTCTAGTCTAATTTGTTATTTAAGGATCCAGGTGTCAAAATTAGCTTTTAAATAGGTAGGTTTATCAACTGATATTTATTTATTTTCAAAATATTGTAGGTAAGAAAATGTAAAGAATAGTTTAAAAACTACTAATAAAAATTAAAAATACTAAACTTTAATTAACTAGTAAATAAATTCGTGTACGGCAACATTAATATGTGACAAATCTAATGGATGCGCTTCATGCTTGTGGTAAACAACATACAACAAGCACTGGCACGCGTGTGGCCGGATGTTGGCGTATACCTGCCTCGTCGTCCAGTCCGAAGCGCTGCAAGCCAAACCATCGCCAAACACTGTATAAAAGTACTGTGTGGTGTTTGCCGCTGCTTGCTGTATGTCGTTTGCCGCAAGCATGAAGCGGCTCCATGAGAAAGTAGTGAAGGCTATGGCTACAGGCTACGCGCCGAGTCAACAACGATAGTGTTCGTTCTCCTGCCGGCCTGTTGCGTAACAAGTGGATACGGTATGCAATTTAATTATACACCATGCAAAATGTCCAACAAATTTTAACTCTAAATTTGTAATACAAGTTTTTGGGCAGCTTTGGCGAGTTGTTATCAGCACTGAACCTAGGTGATAGTCTAGCGAGTAGTATAGCCATCGAGGTACTGTAACCGTACAGTTGTTTCTAACGTTGACATCTTGTAGTCAACGTCCAATCGACGAGCATGTGATACGAGCCACTACGGCGGGCGGCGCGTTTAAATACCTTCAAATCAAGAGTGAATAGGCATGAATCCCGCAATTAAAAAACACTGCTAGTCTAAAAATAAGTAAGTTAGATGTGCACTGAGATACGCAATAGGAGTGCTGGGTCCAGTGTACCTAATACTAAGTCGCTATTGTGACTGACTGACTGCAGTCGCCCCGCTCTGCCGTGTGGAGTGTGCAGTCACAAGTTACATTTGGGCGCGCAAAGTGAACACTCCTCATTCTCATACAACGTGGTTGTTTTCCCGAAGTGAAATGATTTTGTATTGTTAATACAAATGATTTAAATATAAAATAATTATTAGAATCAATAAATGACTTAACAATGCGTTATATAAGTCAGTTACTATTGTTTCTCACGCTTTCGAGTTTAGTAAAATTATTTTAAAACAAAAACATTTTTATTAAAATGACTGTGTTTCGATATTGCCACTGAGAGCAAATCGTTCTGCCGCGGGAAAACTTCACGCTGTACTTTGCTTTGGCAGACCATCGTCCCTCCAGTGATACACGTACTCGAGGAATGTACAGTCTATCCAAAATTTCTATTTTCTGTCCAAAGAATATGCTTTTCGCCATAGTGATATTATGATGTTCGCAGCATGTCGTAATAAATAAATAAATAAATAAATAATTTATTGTTTCACCAGAATTACAACCAAAATTAGGTTAAGCCACCGATGCCTAAAGTGAGTTGTACAGTCGTGTTATAGGCATCAGTGCTCTCCCCTTACAGACTAGAATATTAAAAACAATAAAGGAATGAAAAATATTATAATAATTAAGTAGGTAGGTACTTATAGCTTTTTTTGGTGCCAATTAACATTTTAGTTTAAATTGTTTTGTACTTTTAGTTCCTATAAACCAAAGTAGATCACTTAATTCCAAAGGGTTAGTTGATTTTTTGTTGATTTTTACGTTAATTTTGACAGCAACGATTAGGTTAACGGTGTTGTAACTTTGTAAGAATATATTATATTTTAAGATAAATAAATATAAAACTATTTAAACTGATCCGTTCTATTATTTCATGTATAGTATAGTTTTATAAAAATACATACAAGCAATAGTAACTAGGAAGGTGTTGTATTTTATTTTATTTTATTTTATTTTATTTTATTTTATTTATTTTATATCTAATTAGAACGGCAGTGCCACTTACACTAACTAGATGATTAATAATAAATTTAAATACAAATAAAGGTACAAGAAAAAAGACATAAAATACAAAACGATAAAAGATCAAAGAATTTTGAATATGTACGCTGAGAACATTGAATGACATATTCATGCAATGCTCTCAGCGTACTTCAGTAACTCCCGAACCAGTATTATAGACCCATCATTAAATGGGTCCCATTGAGCATAGTATAACATGACCTATTCGTTACCCCACCTTCTACAGCAGTGTGCTTAGTGTGAGTTTTACATCTCACCAACGTTTACAGAATTCGAGCCGTGAGCGTTGAAATACTTGCGCTTTCAAGTAAAATTAACCTTCGTCCATAC
This sequence comes from Maniola hyperantus, assembly GCF_902806685.2. Classification (NCBI taxonomy): domain Eukaryota; kingdom Metazoa; phylum Arthropoda; class Insecta; order Lepidoptera; family Nymphalidae; genus Maniola; species Maniola hyperantus. Next base: position 37,225 of record NC_048544.1, on the reverse strand, counting down.
ATTCACATTTCATAGCCAGCAGTCCGTTCTAAGCGGAAACCTTGCAAAATTAAAATCAGTTTACTGAATTTTAAGTTAAATTAAGTTCATTTTACTCTGGCGCCAATGACCAATGTGCTTCGAAACTTGAATTATTCTATCAACGTTAGTGAAATGTGAAACCTCATACTAAGCACACTTGACACTGACTGATTGATCGCCGTGATGCTGGATTTACTTCGTGATAGTGCCTTAGCGTATATAATGCGTAAAAAATTACTTCTCACGTGCCATTATATGTGTCAATCAAAAGTATGATTAAGAGCTTATTTTGAAGGTTAGCATGTTACTTTTGACATGACAGTTGACCCATACAGTTAAAATGGCACGTGAGAAGTCATTTTATATGGACTATGCGTTTCTTTGCGCGAAAGATATCAGTGTAAGACTGATTGATTTGTTGGTGGTTAAGTTAACTTTAACGGTAACCTTACTTTAACCGCCTCATATACAACATCTGGGGAGGCGACAAAATCGAAGAAAGAATGGTAAGTTCAGAACTTGAGACTAGACTGATGTGCTGTTGCACCAGCTCGGAGAGGGCAGAGGCCGGACGCTGCGATACGACTCGACACGTTCTGTTCCGAAGGAGTTTGTATAACATCCTGTTTCAGAGTTTGCGATCGCCAACGTGCAGTGTCAGTACGAGGGCAGCGACACGGAGGCGGAGGAGCGGCCGAGCCGGGGGGCAGGCGCGGGCGCGGGCGCCGCAGCCGGAGACCACAACTACGACACGCGCGATGAGCCGCCCGCCTTCATCATCCACCAGATCCCCACCGTACGTACATTACTGCTACGCAATGCTTTTACACGATCTCTATTGATAGATATAGGTGTAAAACAGTTTAGAATTGCTATCCTTCTCTACGGCGAAGGTCGTGAAAGGGACAGCAGTACGATTAGTTGTGTATGGCTGAGCTAATTCGACGCCGCACCGCACTAGAGACAGATAACACTGACATTCCGGTCGTGACGCGCGACACGCGACGTGGACATGCCGTACGTCCGTTATCTGCGACCAATGACGTGCGGTTTCATCGTAGAATTAATAAAATACAAGAATAATTCTTATTATTGCCTAAATCCATACGATTCTTACTTACCTATTAGCTCGTTTCGATGAACAGGGTATAGCACGAGTTATTTTCCACATCTATGTCCTGTTGTAGCAACCTAGTGGAAACTTTGCAAACAACCACAAGTTTGTTTGAGAAGTTGAAACGACGATAGAACGAGAAGTACCTCACGTAGTTGAATGGCACGTTGCAGGCGTCGTCGCCGCGCGGCCCGTTCGTGGAGGTGCGGCCCGGGCTGCTGACGTTGACGCCGGGCGGCGCGCCCGCCGTCAACGTCATCCAGCTGGCGGAGCGCGCGGCGGACGCGGGCCCCGCGGAGTGCGGGCTCAACAAGCGCATCCGGCGCAGCGAGGGCCTGCTGCGCCAGGCGGCCGACTGCGTGTCGCGCGGCTCCACCTTCCAGACCGTGTCCGAGCAGTTCAACATTCCCATCTCCACCATACGGTGAGTACTACACGACTATGTCAGTTATACTCTGTGAACATGGTTGTATACTTCGTCGAATTGTCACATTACAATGTCCACCAGGCTTTTATATTATTGTTGTTTATTATTTTGTCTTGTCTGTTCAGGTGTCATTTATTTTATTTTTATTTTGTTTATTTGAAAGTAATCAACAGCGTAAATACATAATTATTATTTAAATTTAAATCTAGGTATAACAGAAGGCCAAAAGAGATTACTTAAAATTATAATTAAACTATTTTAACAGAATAGAGTTAGAATAAATGTAGGTATATACAATAATAAAATAAAATTACAACAGTGTGTGTATGATTGTATGTGTGTGTGTATGCGTGTGAGAGTGTGTGCTTATGAGTATGTGTGAGCGTGTGTGCATGTGTGTGTGTAAATGGGAGTGTATGATTGCATGCATATTTAGATGTTAGCTACTTTTTTTTGTTTTACGATGATAGTTTCTTAATTCCTTTTTAAATTTATTGTTTGATAGGTAAAATAAGTCAAACTCAGCGAACTGATTGTTATAAGTACGTACCAAGCGTGGAATTATAGAATTTCGCGCATAATTTGAGTTAGATTTGGGAACATTTAGAAGGCGCGTGTGACGCGTTCTTGAAGGTTGAGCATTAAATGAAAAGGCTGAGAGTAAGCTAGGACAATCGATTGAGCCGGTTAAAATTGCTTGCAGTAACAACATATCACATTGTTCCCTTCTATGTTCCAGTGAGCCGATACCGTAGTGAGTACACGCTTCCTCATAACTATTAAATTTTTTAAAGTCTTTAAAAGCTAAGTATTTAAGAAACTGCCTCTGTATGGTTTCAAGCCTATGGGCATATATTATGTATTGAGGCGACCAGATATTACACGCATATTCTAGAATACTCCGGACATACGCGAAGTAAAGTGTTTTTATGCATTCCACATTACTAAAAGTACGGGTTACCCGTTTGATGAAACCCAATTGTTTGTAAGCTCTATTTACTACCTTATCAATATGGACATCCATTGAAAGTTTAGTATCAAGTTGGATACCCAGATCTCTAACGGTAGTCACTCTGGGTAAGTTTGTGCCATTGATTATGTAGTCAAATTCAATTATATTTATTTTACGAGTCAAAGTTATATGGTGGCACTTTTTAACATTAACTGAGATCCTGTTCCTTGCGTAGTATTCTGTCAAGGCATTGAGGTCTTTTTGTAATTTATAACAATCTTCAATGGAACGTATTTTGGCGAAAACTTTTTTGTCATCCGCAAACATTAAGTATTGCGCATGGTGGAAGCAGCTTCCAATGTCAAATATATAGGCGTTATATAAAAGGGGGCCTAGAATGGACCCTTGAGGTACTCCTGAGGGTATAGTCACGAAGTCACTTCTAGCACTACCCAAGACAACTGCTTGCATATGGTTTTTAATGTATGAAGTGAACCACCGGAGCAAGCTCCCATTTATGCCAAGTACACTTAGTTTTTGAAGTAGGATAACATGATCTACACGGTCGAATGCTTTTTCGAAGTCCGTGTAGACCACATCCACTTGACATCTGTCGTCCATGCTCTGTAGTACGTAATCCGTGAAAACAGCCAAATTTGTAACGGTAGAACGATTCTTCATGAAACCGTGCTGTTCATATGGAATAGATCTAGTTATAATGGGGCGTATATGTCTGTAGACCACTTTTTCAAATAACTTACTCATCACGTTCAGGATTGATATAGGTCGATAATTTTCTATTTGGGTTTTTGATCCGCTTTTGTGTATGGGTACTATATGTGCTTCTTTCCATTTGTCAGGGAAACTGCTGAAGACATTAATGGACAGGTTAAAAATTATGGAGAGCGGTATAGCTAACTTGATAGCACACTTATTTAGAAAAACAGGTGGAATGCCATCACTACCCGCTCCCTTATTCGTTTTTAAAGTTTTCAGCAGTTTACAAACATCATCTTCACTTACAGTAATTTTACAAATGGTTTCACAGTGGTTCATATTTATAGAACTTGTTACATCGTACGAGCTAGCCGGTTTTACAAAGACACTCTCAAAATATTGACTGAATCCGTTACAAGCTGAAGTTTCATCTGAGTAAGTAGTATTACCCAGAGTAAGCTTAGTGGGATATCCTTGTTCACTATTTCTTAGGGATTTTGTATAAGAAAAGAGAAGTTTAGGATCTTTACGGATATAGCATTGCATACGCCGAGTGTAAGAGGTGTAACACTGGCTCTGTACAAGTTTTTGTCGAGCCCTGAGTATTACAAACTCGTCGTAATCGCGAGGGTTTCTACTTTGTTTCCATTGCTTGTGCTTTTGAAGTTTTTCTTTCACTATATGAGATAAAGACTTAGAGTACCATACAGGGAAATTAGATTTATATTTAACTTTAACTGGGACAAATTTATTTATGGCATCATTTAGAATGGAGTAAAAAATGTTTGTTATTTTATTAATTGAGTCAGCTACTAGTACATCGTGCCAATTAATTTCTGATAGGTATTCATTTATTTTAACATAGTCCCCTTTATAGAAATTGGGCCTTTTAACGGGTTTCTGGCGAGTATTATGAATAAGTAGATTTGAAAGATTAAATTCCAGACATGGATGATATACGTCTTCTGTAACGAGAGGATTAGGGCCGTGGTGAACAACAAAATCAACATTGCTAAACAAGAGGTCTAAAGTATTACCCTTAATGTTCAAAATAGTATTATGTTGTGCCAAGCCAGAAAGGTTACATATGTCTAAAATATTTAAAAAAGCATTTTGTAGTTCCACTGTGCCACGTTTTTGTAGAGTGGGGCCGGAATCGGTCCACGTAACATTCGATAAGTTAAAATCGCCAGCTAAGATTAAGTAGTCATTGGTGTGGGTTGACAGAATTTCAACGAGACTAGAGGAGATTGACTCAAGTCGAATAGGCAACTCTGAGTCTGGTGGCGCGTATATTAAAACAATATGAAGATTGCGGTGCCCTTGAATTTTCAGTGATTCAGCTGGTATTGTTGCCCATAAGGATTCGACACCTGGACAGATCCACTCACGTTGATGTTGGATATGTAACTTCTTTGATGCACACAATAGGACTCCACCACCCATTTTTTTCGTAGACGTTTCCTGGTTTCGATCGCATCGTAGGATATCGTATCTATTGTCACAAATCTCGTTATCATAGATACCGCTAGTAAGCCATGATTCCGTGATTAAAATTAAGTCGTAATCATGGATTAAGATGTTTTGTCTAAACTCGTTTGTTTTGGTGCGTAGACCACGGACATTCTGGTATAATATATCAATTGTATTAGCGCCCGTCAGTATGGAATAAGTACCAAAATATTGAATAAATATATGAATATATAGATAATATTGTAATAATATGAGATAATAATAATGTAAGCAATTTAAGACAGATTAAATTGTTCGGATACAAAAGATAGTATTTGCTTGGAACTCGAAACGAAATAATTTTAATGCTTATTTTAAAGCCAGACTGGGTGTGATAATAATATTGTGTGTTGTATATGTGTAGTTGCATGCAAATTAAAGAAGAAATATATTTTATGCATTGATTAGTAAATTGTGTGTAGACTAAATTTAGAATGCAAGTGTTAGTGTGATGAGTGTGAATGAGAAACTGTTTGTTATGATGTGGATTTTTACAAAAGGTGCTAGCAATACTCAGCAAAAAAGGAATATAAATAGCCAAATTAATTATAGATAAATAACTTAATGTTAGTTTAACATTCAAAGTCACTTTATTTTGGCTAAGTCCTTTTCCAGACGAACGTGCAGTGCCGGTTATGAGTTAATAATGTAACTTGGTCATGTTATGTTTGGCTCAATGGGCTGTGTGTTTGTGGCAGGTTCTTCATGGCGCGCAAGGGCATCCTGCCGCGGCGGCGGCGCGGGCGCAACTCTCATGTTGGTAATTTCCTACGCTACTTAACTGGCACTATACTGGCACTATACTGGCCCTTACTCGCCAAATTCACATTTGGACGATTACTCCCAAGATACCCTGAAAACGTTCATGATTTGCAACGAAGCGACAATCTCTAGTAGTGTGCGATGGAAGCGTGCTAACTTGGAAGAGGTAAGGCAGTTATCGGTTCGTACGCGGCTTCCTACCGGACGCCAAATCGCTTGGCGGCGCTACACACAAGAGTGGCCATTCCTAGAACTGTTTATTTAGTTTGCCGGCACGAGTGGTGTTCAGTGAGGGGCTGTGTTGCAGTTGGCGCGCGCGTGCAGTAGCCCCGAGGAGCCGCCCTTCCACATGCAGCACTTCAAGCTGCCCGACATGCTGGCGCTGCAGGACCCCCCGGCCTAGGCCGACCCCGCGCCGGCTGCAAGCCCCCGACAGCGAGCCCCCCACGGAACCAGCGCAGGGCTCCGATGAGCCTTTGCTTCGCATTCGCAGACCGCAAACTGTTTCAAAAGTTCTTACCCATTTTTATTTGTAAACATTATTAATATAAAAAAATCTTTTGTATAGATATCGGGTTATGTAACCTTTTGATTTCTCGGGTGCAAGTGGTGGTGGGTGGCTTCCATCACCCTCGGTTAACCGCTTATACACTGGGTGGCTTCCATCACCCTCGGTTAACCGCTTATATACGCTGAAATTGTAATGGTTGTTTTCCCGAAGCGAAATGATTTTGTCAAACTCAAACTCAAATTATTCAGAATTGATAAAATTTTGCTCTTCCTAATTGTCATAAACTTATATTTGTAAGATGTCATGGTTACTATTTACGTTACGTTATTATTTACTTACTGTTTACGTTATGTCTACTGAATTACTATTGTTTCTCACGTTTTCAAGTTGATGGTTTATTTTTAAATTATCAATAATTCTAAACAAAAACTTTTCTATTTATTAAGTAATGAAGTTCAACTCTATGTTTCGATAGTATTTAGTTCACTGTGGACTGTGTCTGTGGTACTTCTGGGGGCAAATGTTTCTGCCGCGGGAAGACAACCATTACAGCAATACCTAATTATTATGTAAATGTATTTGTAGTGAGTTTTCAAAAAGTTATTATATTTTTGTGTTACCTGATACCTACCGATGATATTATTTAATGTTAATCGTAGAATTGCTTCGTTCGCTGAATGTTAGCTTTTCTGAAAAATCGCATCGATTCAAAGGACTTGTAAAAATATCAGAGTGGACATAAGTATACCTACAGAGTGACTTTAATTGTATTTAAGCTGAAAAGCCACTCTAATTTCCAAAAAACTATCTTAAGCTTCGTGTTTGAGTTAAGTTCAAAAATCACTGTACATTCGTAGCTGCGACTTGCGAGTAGGCGATAGGCGATGTGCGAACATCGCGCGGGTCGTGGGTGAAATACCAACTCATACCTATGTTGTAAATATTGAATCTCAAACTGTTAGTTATCGACACATGACTGAGCTTGACTGTTTGTGCATTGCTCCGCTCCGAACCCGGGAAAGAATGCTTCGAAATAGTGTCGATACTGACGCCACGAGGCCACGAGGCCAGGGGACCAGCGCGTCCGTTGACATTCTGGCAATAATCCCGTTAGGCGTGCCTGCATGCCAGCCAATAGTGAGCAAGTGTCAGTCGGTAACTGTGACCAATAGAACTACGTGGCTGTTGTAGGCAGGAGTCAGGACTGCAGGAGCCCCTCTCGCGAGCCGTATCGTTTCGGTGTCTCGGGTTCGGATCAGAGTAGCGTGTCGTTTCGTTAGTAGAACATGACTGCATTTTTTTTTTTTTTTTATTGGTTTGCCAACAGATAGTACACATATTATAAAATAACAATTACAATTCACAGAGAAAAAATTTAGAGTGTACACCCAATTACTGGCAAACCGACATGCATTTTAAAAGTTTGCAAGTGCGGGATTGCCAGTTAACTTAAAGCTAAAAATATAAATATGAAAAAAATAAAAAATAAAAACACTGCAATGTTAATACATTTGCAATTTGTTAATACATTTGCTAGTAAACTGAAAGTATTAATAATACTTCGGTCTAAGGCCGCATTTTTAGTCTTAGTTATAAGTTTAAATGTTACTATTAGTTTAACAGTCGATAGGCAGCTTAGGTTGTTCACTCACCGGACACAAACCCTCGCAGAGTCGAGATGGCAGACTTTGCTGCACATTGTGGTAGGGGGGTTTCTGTCCGGTGGACGGTCAGCATTGCTTCATACAAATGTAAATAAACGCCAGTATTATATTATATTTTGAACAAACTCGCTTGTAATATATCTTAAAATCTTTTTATGATATTTATTTTGTAGATTGTGAGTACTTACTACTTACCCAAGTGTGTATTGTGAGTACTTACTACTTACCCAAGTGTGTATTGTGAGTACTTACTACTTACCCAAGTGTGTATTGAACAATAATTGTGGCGATGTAGATGTTCCAATGTGTCAGTCGAATCGGTGTAAAGCTGCCTTCACACTGAGCTAGTGCGAGGACGAGTCGTCTACATAGCTGAGCTCGGCTGAACAGTGCAGTGAGAAACGAAGCGCTCATATTGGTAGATTCTGCACATCCCTTCGCTGTCGTCGACATCCGCGTCACGCCGGCGGTCCGTGTGTTAATTAATTATTTATTGTCCATTTATAATTTTTTATTTATTTTGTTCGATACAATGCTCTTAGTATGAATTTTCATCTCAATAACGTCAGTATATTTCGAATTTCGCAAGACGTAACATAACGTAAGGTCCCGCTCCTGAGAGACGAGAGCTTCTCGCTCGAGCTTAAACACTGTAACTTTGACGTGTATCGAGTTGAGATGTCGGACTCGTACTAAGGGTAAGGTTAATAGATGCACAGATAAAATAGAGAAGCCGAAATATTTTGATAGTTCAATGGCAACTATAATAAAATAATATAATATTTTTCTGATATTTTTGTACTGTTCGCTCGGCAGAGGAATCGCCGAGTTCCGCGTGACACATCTGCACGTAGTCAGTAGATATACTTCATCTATGATTTAGGTACTTGTACATAAAACTCTTGGCGTCTGGGACTTGTGGTCGTGGAATATCTGTTCAATATTTATTCATTGGCGTTTGTCTGTTTGTACACAAATCTTATAAGCAAATTAAATTGACAGTGAAATATTGCTCGGGGAAATTGAGGGAGGGTTGTAGCATTAGCATAGTTAGTTATAATGCGCACAAAATGACAACTCACTCGCCATTTTAACTCTATGTGTCAACTGTGATGTCAAAAGTACGGTTCACCTTTAAAATTAGGACTAAAATCGTACTTTTGACATGAAAGAGACACATACCTACAGTTCAAATGGCGCGTGAGTTGTCAGTTTGTGCGGACTATAGGTACTAGCGACATGAATATATACCTACCATTACTGGCAATACTGCAGTGTGCGTCGCCAGGTATGTGTCATGGCGATACAGAGGTGCGTCGCCAGGTTCGTCGAGGACGGCGACGCACGCCGTGCTGTCTGCCCACCGTCACCACGAGCTGGCAGCACCGCCTCAAGTCCGCGTTGCAAGAGGTATGTGTCATGGCGATACAGAGGTGCGTCGCCAGGTTCGTCGAGGACGGCGACGCACGCCGTGCTGTCTGCCCACCGTCACCACGAGCTGGCAGCACCGCCTCAAGTCCGCGTTGCAAGAGGTATGTGTCATGGCGATACAGAGGTGCGTCGCCAGGTTCGTCGAGGACGGCGACGCACGCCGTGCTGTCTGCCCACCGTCACCACGAGCTGGCAGCACCGCCTCAAGTCCGCGTTGCAAGAGGTATGTGTCATGGCGATCAGAGGTGCGTCGCCAGGTTCGTCGAGGACGGCGACGCACGCCGTGCTGTCTGCCCACCGTCACCACGAGCTGGCAGCACCGCCTCAAGTCCGCGTTGCAAGAGGTATGTGTCATGGCGATACAGAGGTGCGTCGCCAGGTTCGTCGAGGACGGCGACGCACGCCGTGCTGTCTGCCCACCGTCACCACGAGCTGGCAGCACCGCCTCAAGTCCGCGTTGCAAGAGGTATGTGTCATGGCGATACAGAGGCTCGTGTTGTACAATGTATATAAGTAGCATAGAATATGCGTAGAGTGTAGAGACGCAGCACTAGGCACTAGGCACTAGGCGGCAGGCAGTAGGCGGCAGGCGGCAGGCGGCAGGCGATAGGCGCCCGGGCGTAGATGCGATCAATACAATATTTTGTGTACAACTTGGCTTTCATTTGTACCTGCATCCTCACCACTAACCTAGTCACCATCGTCGATTAATTCCTCGCCGGCCCACTACCGAGCACGGCTCTCCTCTCACAATGAGAAAGGTTTGACAATCGTCGAACCACGCTGGCCCAATGCGGATTGCCTTCGCAGTTCACACATCAGAAACATTATGGAGAACTCTCAGACATGCAGGTTTCCTCACGACCGATGTTTGTCTTCACCGTTGTTTTATGTCGAGATAGCAATCGGGCAGGGACCGCCCCGCACACCCGCACAGGCCCCGCACACCCGCACAGGCCCCGCGCTAACTTGGTGCGGGGCGCCCCCCGTCTCATAACCCAATTGCCGTCTCGACTTGTCGACGAATATAGGCATAATGATTCCATTGTGTGCGTAATCCCAGCAAAATAATGTTGAATTTCTGGATTTGAGTTGGATAGATTTTTAGTGCGTAACGTCGTGTAATTGTGCGTGAAAGTTTTAAATTTGTGCGTCCAACCAATAAGTAGATATTCGAAAGAAACGCGTTCTGCCAGGAATACGTCATCCCAGCTACACATTTTTTTCCCAATGGACGTACGAGAAAAAAAATAGGCCCATGAATTAGTGCGTTTTAAGAGGTAAATGTGCGTGCTAAAATTAAATTTGTGCGTCATAACACTTCGAAGATATTCAGTGTTTTGCTGGGATGACGTTTAACCATTTCTTATATCTTTTAAACGGTTAAACTTATAGATGTGATTTTTTTTTACACATGTTGCTATGAATTTGTGCGTAATGTTTGTAAAAACAGAATTCAAAAAAAAATTATCGTTCAGTATTTATAATTAAAAAATAAAATAACGTTATTAGGTCCTAGTACTTTAAATATGACCTCTAAAGATTAGCTTCTACTGTTGATTTGTCCCTCATAACTGCCCACAGTATCATATCACGTTTCATTGGAGTATTTTAAGTATTTATTGAATTATGAAGAAAATTACTACGACAGGACTACGATATTTTTCGACATTTAATTGGTCGAGTTTTTTATGAGTTGGCTAATTAAAATTTCTACCAATAATTAGTGCGTCAGCTCATTTATCCATCTGCAAAAATATAGCCCAATACACAGATAAATTATAGAGATATAATCAAAAAACCTATAAGATGCGCAATACAATGATAAACCGACAAAGTTTGAATAGCCACAAAAAAGCGACCGTGTCTTATATCGTGCTAACCTTATTTTACCATTTCTTTTCTGGTACCTACATGTGCGCACAAAATTATTAAGCTTTTTATTAATCATACTAATATTATAAATGCGTGCATTATTATAAAGTGTGTTTGTTTGTTGGTTTGTCCATCACACCGCAACAGAGCTACACATTGACGTGATTTTTGCATAAGTGACCCGTTACATTTATTCCGAAATATTAAAGAGTTCCCACGGGATTTAAACAAACAAAAGCAAACAGTCCTATTGTCTGGTCACAAACCATAATTGAACAAAAGAGTTTTCTGGAAACTGTTAAACTAAGCCACCCGTTCGTCTTCAAAACACGGCAATAAAACTGTTCCTTCGTGTTCGAGAACGAACGATGACTTCAAGTGACAGTTGACAAACGGAGATCATTGGCCGGGTATTCTTAGTTTGAACGAGTATTAAAGTGAATGTTTTTGCTTTATAAGGCCGGAATTACACCTCAAGAAATCAGATTGCTTTGGCCACTCAATCGTGAATCAGAAGAATGAACATTGGGTGCCCTCAATCGAGGAGTAGTCTGTCTGTCAAATCTGACATAATATTGTATTTAAAATTTGGAATAGTTTAAAAAAAATACTTGCCTTCCCTTCCACATTGCAAAAGAATTGAGAAAAAGGAAAAAGGACCCCAGATGGGTTCGAAACAACAAGTTAGTTCGTACAAAATGGTATTATTATTAATGTGCTAAGCTTTAAATCTTTGACTGATGTTTTTAGGGTTCCGTACCAAAATAGTAAAAAACCCTGGTCCGTCAGTCTGTTTCTTGCTTACATATTTTAGTAACTACCTAGAAACTTATATACTGATTATCTAGGTACAATAATTTTAGATTACCTACTTAAGTTACAATCGGTATTCAGTCAGAATATTGATCAACTAAAACTTAGAAAATAAAAAATATATTGAACTGTTCTGTTGTTTTAATTTTCACTCTCAACTCTTATGTACGCACCTGTACTTAAGGGCGAAAAAAGTAATGGTACAATACTATCAATTTTGGAAGGTTAGCACGATATAAGACACGGTCGCTTTTTTGTGGCTATTCAAACTTTGTCGGTTTATCATTGTATTGTGCATCTTATAGGTTTTTTGATTATATCTCTATAATTTATCTGTGTTTTGGGCTATATTTTTGTAGATGGATAAATGAGCTGACGCACTAATTATTGGTAGAAATTTTAATTAGCCAACTCATAAAAAGCTCGACCAATTAAATGTCGAAAAATATCGTAGTCCTGTCGTAGTAATTTTCTTCATAATTCAATAAATACTTAAAATACTCCAATGAAACTTGATATGATACTGTGGGCAGTTATAAGGGACAAATCAACAGTAGAAGCTAATCTTTATAGGTCATATTTAAAGTACTAGGACTTAATAACGTTATTTTATTTTTTAATTATAAATACTAAACGATAATTTTTTTTTTGAATTCTGTTTTTACAAACATTACGCACAAATTCATAGCAACATGTGTAAAAAAATCACATCTATAAGTTTAACCGTTTAAAAGATATAAGAAATGGTTAAACGTCATCCCAGCAAAAAACTGAATATCTTCGAAGTGTTATGACGCACAAATTTAATTTTAGCACGCACATTTACCTCTTAAAACGCACTAATTCATGGACCTATTTTTTTTCTCGTACGTCCATTGGGAAAAAAATGTGTAGCTGGGATGACGTATTCCTGGCAGAACGCGTTTTTTTCGAATATCTACTTATTGGTTGGACGCACAAATTTAAAACTTTCACGCACAATTACACGACGTTACGCACTAAAAATCTATCCAACTCAAATCCAGAAATTCAACATTATTTTTCCGAGCACCGAGGCCGTGCTGTGCACAGCGCACAGCGCACAGCGCACAGCGCACAGCGCACAGCGCACAGCGCACAGCTCCACGGAGCTGAGCTGCTGCTGTGATGTGAGAGGACGCGGCGCCGGACAGAAGCAACTAACTAGGTAGGTATGAATGAGTAGGAAACTGGCGCCAGTATATTATATCTCTTGAGCCTGATGTTACAAACATTCAACTTTGCGCTGTTCGTCGAGCGTCTTACAATCCTACCGAGCGACGACGACACAGACGACGACACAGGCGACGACACAGACGACGACACAGGCGACGACACAGACGACGACACAGGCGACGGACATGCTATTGTATTTATACCTAATAACTAAATGCTTTCAAAAACTATGCAAACAAACCCTTAATCCCTTTAAACGTACCTTCCTTCCTACCTACCTACCGTAATACTGTATCATAAAGACAACAATGAAACGGACGACCTCTTCCGGCGCGCGAAGGACGTCCGCATCCGCCGCGCCGCAGCCCGACTTGTTATTGTATAAAGGTTCCCCGAACATATTGTGGGGCCCGTCCTAACGTTTTTATGTGTATTATATGAACGTCTTGGCACAATTAGTTACGTCCTGCAGAGAGCCACTTCCTCTCATCTTATCTCGCTCTGTTGTTGGCGCTGGTGCGGTGTGCGGTGTGCGGTGTGCGGTGTGCGCTCACAGTCTCATTCTCTGAATGTAAACAAACTTGAGTTGATAGCTCCCGAGATGTGCAAGAGATTGTGTACAAGCACACAACATAGCCACATTATGTAAAGTGGAGTCAGCACCGAGCACCGAGCACCGAGCACCTTGTTGTGTCGTACAGATAAGCTAATCTGTGTTGTGTCTAGATTCAGTTTAGATCTATCTACCGGCGCAGAATCACACAGAATACTAAGTTCTTCCCCGTTAGCCACTTCTTAAGTCAGTACCTAGGTACCTAAATGTTTTTAAGATTCCTTTTTATTCGGTACAATGTAAGGACGAAGGTACTGACTTGGGTGGCTGTCGCTCGTGTCGCTCGTGTCGCTCGTGTCGCTCGTGTCGCTCGTGTCGCTCGTGTCGCTCGTGCCGCTCGTGCCGCTCGTGCACCAACTTTCTTGGTAACAAAAGTTCAATTAACGTACTTGCATTACAATAGAATTATCTAGGTAGGTATATAGTTTTCTAGGACGAAAACTAACAAGGTAGTGTCTAGAAACTAAAACCCTTTCTGAAATCAACCTACACTCTACAAGAAACTAGTTAATGGTTTGACAAATGGGAAAGGTATTACAGATAATTGGGTTCGAACTACAAAAATCCATAATGTAGCAAGTTGCGCCATTGTTACTGCTGACCGCTGACCGCTGACCGCTGACCGCTGACCGCTGACCGCTGACTGCTGGACAAATGAACGGAACTAACTCAATTTTTGTCTTTGAAATACATAGTTTGAAGTGTTTACAATGAAAGTTTGAAAAGACTGAGCAACAATTACTACAGGTAGGTACCAGTTCGAACGTTTGAAGTGATAGCAGTAGGTATCAGATCGTTGTCATCCACGCTGGTGAGCGACTGTGGACCACGAGCTGCGACATTCAGTACTGCGGACATCGCCGGGTGAGCTCGATTGTTTGTCACAAATGTAGTCCTATCTATTGAAGTTGTAGGTAGGTACTTCCGGCGCGCACAATGCTTTATGAGTTTCGCTAAATGAACTGTAGGTACTTAATAGGGCTCCATTTTTACCCTTTGGATACGGAACCCTAAAAACTAAACCCACGCGAATGAAGTCGCGGGCATGAATCCTTCCCCATAAGTAGGTAATTAATCATTTTAATCACTTCCCATGACAGGAAGGCGCGTAACGTAATATAAACGTTAATTAAGTAGGTCCTTAAAGGGAATCGTCAGCAAAAGTAGTTATACGTCTGTCGTCCGCCATTTCCAAAAATAAGTTTGGCGGGAAACTGTAAATAGCTTCGGAAAGCGACCGGCGCCCTTCGTTGATTCCGACTCAGCAAAACTGCACACTCACATCAACAATTGAAGTACAACACGACGGTTACAAGTAAAACATACTTTATCTGTGTCACAATAGAGTTTTATATTCAAAATGAAGATTCGTGCACATAAGTTGTTCTTCAAATTGTGTACCAATGCGGAAACGATTAGTTTCAGAGCCACACGCTGACAGGATGCGTGAATTCATTATTGATTCTCAAAAACAATCCTGCATCTCGCTCTCGCTATTGTGAATTTAAACGCGCGAAAGAGCAACGAAACCGCACCCGCATCCGGCTCCTACGTAAACCGACGCCGTAGCTGGCTACTTGCAAATCTCGCGCTTCTGGAATATAAAACTTATTGCATTGTCTTACGGCATAAAGTATCTTGCGTGTTAAATGATTTATGACTTTAAGCGGTATCTTTAATCCTCCATTCATTCATGTTTTCGTTTTACGTTCGTTTCGTTCCAAATTCGAATTCATTCGTGTTTTGGCAGTCTGCAGCGACGTACGCATGTGGTAGGTACACTTCCGCAACCGTCCTTATTTACGCTGTTTAACTAACTGTAACACTACTTGGAGGAACATTACAAGATTGAACTAAATCCGTGTTTCAAAGAAATAAGTGAAAGTGCAGTTCTGTGGGAGGAGCGGGTTCTCAGAGTTACCACATTAACATTATGTAAGTTATTATTAACATCATGGTATTATTATTTAAGTAGGTATGTTATTTTTTAGGTTTAATGTAACTTGTAAATTAGGTACGACTTACGAGTAAATCAGTTTAGTAATTGACTTTAAAAGCAAATATTATAATGGTACCTACTGATGCATATGTAGCTTTAGAGTAAGTACCTACCTACTTATTCCTTTCTCTTACCAGTGTAATAAGAAATGGACAGACAAATATCTAATTTAATTTCGAATTGTCACACCTCGTGACTACCCAGTATAATATTGTAGTCTTTGCTCGTGACTAGGTGTCAGTCGTGAAGGTCGTGAACCTATTGTTTAGAGTCTTTAAGAGTGCACTAAAAGTCTAAATTTAAAATTAATTTTTCGGCTAATTTTAGCAATATTAAAAAGATAAAGAAGCAGGTAAGTACCTACTCTAAATTTAGTTTAGAGATAAACATTAGAATAGACGCCCCGCAACCAGGTTTAATTATTATTTATTAAAATGGGACCGATTTTGATTTCATCTTGCCGAAGAACTGATAAGGAATTTCGGAGATGGAGTTAACTTCCGGACTCCACTAGGCAGTAGGCACCTACCTACCTACCTACACAACTAACGGATGATAACAGTTAATGTCATGCTCACTCTGTTAGACAATAAAAAGGATGGAGTCGGAAGGAAGGGACTTAGTATGCCAGGAAGTGTGGCGTAACTGCAACACAAGTGTGTAGTGCGGCGTGTTCCGACGTCGTGCCGTGCCGTGCCGTGCCGTGGCGTGGCGTGGCGTGCTGCGTCGATACCGGAAAGTGTGATGGCGGCGCGACGCATTCCGCCGCTACCGGGTGTTACTTGCGTCACCTGACAATATACCTAGCTGCAGCCATCTGTCCATTTTATACAAATACTACGGTATGCGACAGGTCGAGATGGCAATCGGGGGACGTATACAATATCAATTCACCATCAGGAATTCCCGGCTCCCCTCGGCTTAGATGTTCAGTACCTTGTAGTTGGGATCCCAAGTTCAATGATGTACCTTCTGCCGCCTGTGTACACTTCTTGAGTAAATTGTTATCTTAAAAGAAAACACAACGGTAGGCATTTCCGTCAGGTGGAGCTTTCCCATCACGCGGCCAGAGACAATAGACCACCGTGTGTCGTTTGCCGCCGAGTTCCGCCGCGACGGACAATGGCGGGAATCTCTCGCGAGTGGGAAGTGCCCCCCCCCCCCCCCGTCCCCCCCGCGCACCTATGGAGTGAAACAAGAGTGCTTCACACCTTCACATTTGTCACGAAGCGCGTCTACAGCGCTGCGGCCGCGCTGCTCTGTAAACCCATATAATTTGAATCGATGAACCAATGTGCGGCGCGGGTGTAGCGCTGCAGTCGCGCGTTTTTATTTAGATATCTAATTGGAAGGCGCCCTAGCCTCTATACCGACCGGTGCAATATATCGCACATGTACACAAACAATAAGCAGGTACATAACTGGGACGTGCGCCCACGTCTTACGTCACACAGCGGTCAACCCTCCACCTCCCATGGCCCCACCAATCTCTCGGTTATATGGGCCGAATCGCGGGAGGGCGCCCGTTCGGTACTTGCTCTTGACATTTCCCGGGGCGCCTTCTTGACTCCCTACAAATTATTTTGTCTCTTCCTTGTCCCTTATGCTCACTGTCCCCCCTTGGGGGCTAGACGTCACTAATACAGCTGTGATCTCCGCTGCTGCTCCTCCGTGGTGCCGGCCTGGCACCTGCACGCTCCGAGCTGCTTCGCCTCTTATGCCAATGGTGCGCGAATTCCCGTAGCCGGTTGTAGTTCCCCGCCGATGAGACGAGGTCCGTGTGGAAGACCGGCCCCGCTTCCCCGCGTACGATCCCATCCAACATCGTCACTCGCAAGTCCTCATAAAGGGGACACTCCCACAGCACATGGTGCCTATCCTCGTCGCCAAAGCCGCACTCGCACGCCGGGCTCTCGCACAACGGTCACACAGCGGTCAGTCGGCGCGCACTTTCACTGCGACACAAGCTCGTGACGTCACACTGGCGACTCGCTCGCTGTACCTAGCCTACTGCCGCTGTTGCGTCGCCGTGACGCATGACGGATGTGTCGCACGAGTAATAAAGGTCAATATTCCTTTATTACTCGTGCTATAACACCTACCTACCTTGACAGACACGATAGACAGACAACAAAGTGATCCTACGAGGGTTCCTTTTTTTCCTTTTGAGATATTATGAAACCCTAAAAATGTTACCATCTTGAGGCCATTTTCTGTGGTTTGTGAGATCGCCTGTGGTTAGTGGTAAATCGACCGGTCTCAGCTGCAAGGTTGTGAGCGTCCACAGGGCGCGGAGCACGGGGCGCGGGGCGCGGGGCACGGGGCGCGGGGCACGGGGCACAGGGCGCGGGGCGCGGGGCACGGGGCGCGGGGCACGGGGACCGCCGGAGCAAGCGTAGCGAGCTGCGAGCATCTGCGCGCGAAGTTCCTATCGCGGCGAACAATGAGCCATAACGCTGACACAGAACAACAACGCTAACACACGCAACATAACACAGCGGAAGTCCGTCCGCGCGGGGACGACACCGTACACGCTTCCCGCCACAGATAGGTACTGACATTTGGGCATCTCACTCTACTGTCCTTGTTTCTAAGCATCTTTAAACTACAAAGAGGTTTTAGTTACCTAGTATTTATGAAACTTAATCGTCAAATAATAATAAATATAAATTGAGATAAGTAGTTACTTGATACCTAGTAGTACTAATATTTATCGCGGCCGGTTATTGTAATCATTTATCGCTTCAATCAGGTGTGCAGGTGCTAAATTGTGGAAAACAGCTTACATTATAGCTATCTTTAAGTCCGGAGACCGGTTGCGATGTGAAAACTATCGTCCAATTAGTATATTATGCTGTTTTTCGAAGATTTTAGAGTCGGTTGTATACGACAGTATTTACCATCACGTTTTCCCTATCATAACCAAAACAACATGGCTTCGTTAAAAATCGTTCTACTACGACTAATTTGTTAGAATACAAAAATTTTATTTGCAGGTCATTTGCTAGGCAAGGTCAAACAGACTCAATTTACACCGATTTCTCCAAGGCATGCCTAATATTTAAGGCGAAACATTTCTACTGGACAATTTTATGTAATAAAATCTCGTTGTAAAATGTTTCCGCAAATAAAGAATCTTTGAATCTTTGAATCTTTGAATCTTTGCATTTGATAAGGTCAATCATATAATTCTTTGTCATAAACCAGGTGCTTATGGTATTTGTGGCAACCTCTTACGATGGGTGCAATCTTACTTACTTAAGAGATCACAATTAGTAGCCATTAAAGGGCATGTATCGTCACCAACCATTATCACCTCGGGTGTCCCGCAGGGCTCTCTCTTAGGTCCACTCTTCTTTAACCTATTCGTCAATGATCTTGTAGACAAATTACATTGTGAGAGTTTGTTTTATGCCGATGACCTCAAAATTTTCAAATCAATTGACAATATAAATGATGCTCTTTGTCTTCAAGATGATTTGAACGCTGTTGCTGACTGGTGCACCGATAACCATATGAGTCTTAATATTGATAAATGTTTTGTGGTCAGCTTTACTCAAAGAAAATCTAAGAAGATTGAATTTAATTACTCTTTGAAAGGTCAAACTCTCACAAGAAAGACATCGGCTAAGGATCTTGGTGTCATTTTTGATGACTAATTGACGTTTAGAGATCATTACGAACACATAATTGCCAAATGTAACAAACTGGTAGGATTTATTTTAAGATCGACGAGGAATTTTAAAAAGCCTTCTAGCTCGATACATCTTTATCAAGCCATGGTTCGAAGTATAATGGAATATAATTCTGTAATATGGTCTCCGTACTATGCAGTTCATTGTCATCGCTTAGAAAGCGTACAAAAGAAATTTATTCGCATTTTATCTTATCGGCATCATTTCGGCCATAGGCGCACACCTTACCACGACAGACTGAAACACTTACCACGACAGACTGAAACACTTACCACGACAGACTGAAACACTTTGG
The DNA here is from genome assembly GCF_902806685.2 of Maniola hyperantus. Taxonomy (NCBI): domain Eukaryota; kingdom Metazoa; phylum Arthropoda; class Insecta; order Lepidoptera; family Nymphalidae; genus Maniola; species Maniola hyperantus. The sequence goes on along the minus strand of NC_048544.1, from coordinate 17,630 downwards.
GTTACAAACTTTACAATTTCGCCGGAAGTATTATCATTTAATATCTCTACATAGGATTATTCACTCCAAAATAGATTCTCCCGTATTGCTGTCCTTGATTAATATTAATTATAATGTCCGATTTAGAAACCCTAGACCTTTTGCCTTTAGTGTATATAAGAATAATACTTCCTTTTACAATCCCGTTGTCCGTATGTGTCGCCTGTACAATGATCTTTTCACAGCTAACCGTAATATTGACATTTTTAATAATAATTTGAACACATTTAAAAAACATATTAATCAACATTTTGCATCTTCTCCACTTTAAGTATATTTTTCATAGTTAATTTTCTTGTATTTCTTTTTTCTGTGTTTTTATAAATTGTATCTTATCAGTTAGTTAGTTCATACATTTATTTAAACATTGTTGTGTACACATATTAAGGGTTACCGCTTAGATCTTAATCTATTGTTTTTTATTTTTATTTAGACCATTTATAGCTGAAACCTGTTTTGTGTGCCTTTATAATAAAACTAGTATTTTGCTCGCTGCTCGAGCTGCTAAAGCAGCTCTCGAGGTCTATAATCGCCATTTTGAATAAATAAAAAAAAATTTTAATTTTGTATGAAAAAATAAATTCCGCCATTTTGAATTTTTTTTCCATCCATCGAGTAGACCTTCGGACCCTGATCATCTCTTGCCAAGAAACCATTCTTCCATCTTTCGTACCCTCCGAGATGGACGCCGATGAAATTTGTATGGCGGCCATCTTTTTTTCGGAATTTTAAATTTTTTTTCCAATTTTTGGCAATTGGATGAGGTTTCGAATGACATTTGGTCGAGCACCTCCCACCTATCTTCGATACCTCGAGCGTGCCCTTCACCCGTCTCCGAAATCCTCAATCATCAGCTCCCTCCATGTGTTGCCCTAAAGGAATCTTTGTCTTCTGTATGAATCCATAAGTGAAAAAAAAAGTTTCATACAAAATTTTACAGGAGAATTTTTTTTGAAAATCTCGGCCGCCATCTTGTTTTTCCAATTTTTTTCACTTTTTCTAAAAATCGTTTGCTAATATCTAAAATAACTGCAAGTTGTAACAAAATCGGTTGGAAAACAAAAAAGTTACAAAAGTCAGGTCGGCCGCCATCTTGTTTTTCTGAAATGTCATAATTTTTCCCTACTCGAATCCCACTTCTGAACATATCTCCCATACATTATTATATCATTTTCTATCTCTTTCTAGGAGAACAATTATGTCAATGAGTGAGTCAGTCAGTGGTAATTGAGCTATATATAATAAAAAAACTAGTATTTTGCTCGCTGCTCGAGCTGCTAAAGCAGCTCTCGAGGTCTATAATGGCCATTTTGAATAATAAAATTTTTTGTATGAAAAAATAAATTCCGCCATTTTGAATTTTTTTTCAATCCATCGAGTAGACCTTCGGATCCTGATCATCTCTTGCCAAGAAACCACTCTTCCATCTTTCATACCCTCCGAGATGGACGCCGACGAAATTTGTATGGCGGCCATCTTTTTTCCACAATTTTGAAATTTTTTTAAAATTTTTGGCAATTGGATGAGGTTTCGAATGACATTTGGTCGAGCACCTCCCACCTATCTTCAATACCTCGAGCGTGCCCTTCACCCGCCTCCGAAATCCTCAATCATCAGCTCCCTCCATGTGTTCCCCTAAAGAAATCTTTGTCTTCTATATGAAACCGTAAGTGAAAAAAAAAAGTTTCATACAAAATTTTACAGGAGGGAATTTTTTGAAAATCTCGGCCGCCATCTTGTTTTTCAAATTTTTTTCACTTTTTCTAAAAACCGTTTACTAATATCTTCAATTGTTGCAAGTTGTAACAAAATCGGTTGGAAAACAAAAAAGTTACAAAAGTCAGGTCGGCCGCCATCTTGTTTTTCTGAAATGTCATAATTTTTCCCTAGTCGAATCCCACTTCTGAACATATCTCCCATACATTATTATATCATTTTCTGTCTCTTTCTAGGAGAACAATTATGTCAATCAGTGAGTGAGTGAGTGGTAATTGAGCTATATATAGTATAATAATAATAACTAGTATTTTGCTCGCTGCTCGAGCTGCTAAAGCAGCTCTCGAGGTCTATAATCGCCATTTTGAATAATAAAATTTTTTGTATGAAAAAAAAAATTCCGCCATTTTGAATTTTTTTTCCATCCATCGAGTAGACCTTCGGATCCTGATCATCTCTTGCCAAGAAACCACTCTTCCATCTTTCATACCCTCCGAGATTGACGCGGATGAAATTTGTATGGCGGCCATCTTTTTTTCGGAATTTAAAAAAAAAAATCAAATTTTTGGCAATTGGATGAGGTTTCGAATGACATTTGGTCGAGCACCTCCCACCTATCTTCAATACCTCGAGCGTGCCCTTCACCCGTCTCCGAAATCCTCAATCATCAGCTCCCTCCATATGTTGCCCTAAAGGAATCTTTGTCTTCTATATGAAACCACAAGTGAAAAAAAAAAGTTTCATACAAAATTTTACAGGAGGAAATTTTTTGAAAATCTCGGCCGCCATCTTGTTTTTCCAATTTTTTACACTTTTTCTAAAAATTGTTTGCTAACATCTTCAATTGTTGCAAGTTGTAACAAAATCGGTTGGAAAACAAAAAAGTTACAAAAGTCAGGTCGGCCGCCATCTTGTTTTTCTGAAATGTCATAATTTTTCCCTACTCGAATCCCACTTCTGAACATATCTCCCATACATTATTATATCATTTTCTATCTCTTTCTAGGAGAACAATTATGTCAATGAGTCAGTCAGTCAGTGAGTGAGTGGTAATTGAGCTATATATAGTATAATAACTAGTATTTTGCTCGCTGCTCGAGCTGCTAAAGCAGCTCTCGAGGTCTATAATGGCCATTTTGAACAATTTTAAAAAAGTCATACATTTTGTATTAAAAAAAAAAATCCGCCATTTTGAATTTTTTTTCCACCCATCGAGTAGACCTTCGGATCCTGATAATCTCTTGCCAAGAAACCACTCTTCCATCTTTCATACCCTCCGAGATGGACGCGGATGAAATTTGTATGGCGGCCATCTTTTTTTCGGAATTTTGATTTTTTTTTTAAATTTTTGGCAATTGGATGAGGTTTCGAATGACATTTGGTCGAGCACCTCCCACCTATCTTCAATACCTTGAGCGTGCCCTTCACCCGTCTCCGAAATCCTCAATCATCAGCTCCCTCCATATGTTGTCCTAAAGGAATCTTTGTCTTCTATATGAAAGTATTAGTGAAAAAAAAAAGTTTCATACAAAATTTTACAGGAGAAAATTTTTTGAAAATCTCGGCCGCCATCTTGTTTTTCCAATTTTTTTCACTTTTTCTAAAAATCGTTTACTAATATCTTTAATAGTTGCAAGTTGTAACAAAATCGGTTGGAAAACAAAAAAGTTACAAAAGTCAGGTCGGCCGCCATCTTGTTTTTCTGAAATGTCATAATTTTTCCCTAGTCGAATCCCACTTCTGAACATATCTCCCATACATTATTATATCATTTTCTATCTCTTTCTAGGAGAACAATTATGTCAATGAGTCAGTGAGTGAGTGAGTGAGTGGTAATTGAGCTATATATAGTATAATAACTAGTATTTTGCTCGCTGCTCGAGCTGCTAAAGCAGCTCTCGAGGTCTATAATGGCCATTTTGAATAATAAAAAATTTTGTATGAAAAAATAAATTCCGCCATTTTGAATTTTTTTTCCATCCAACGAGTAGACCTTCGGACCCTGATCATCTCTTGCCAAGAAACCACTCTTCCATCTGTCATACCCTCCGAGATGGACGCCGATGAAATTTGTATGGCGGCCATCTTTTTTTCGGAATTTTAAATTTTTTTTCCAATTTTTGGCAATTGGATGAGGTTTCGAATGACATTTGGTCGAGCACCTCCCACCTATCTTCGATACCTAAAGCGTGCCCTTCACCCGTCTCCGAAATCCTCAATCATCAGCTCCCTCCATATGTTACCCTAAAAGAATCTTTGTCTTCTATATGAAACCATAAGTGAAAAAAAAAAGTTTCATACAAAATTTTACAGGAGGAAATTTTTTGATAATCTCGGCCGCCATCTTGTTTTTTCAATTTTTTACACTTTTTCTAAAAATCGTTTGCTAATATCTTCAATTGTTGCAAGTTGTAACAAAATCGGTTGGAAAACAAAAAAGTTACAAAAGTCAGGTCGGCCGCCATCTTGTTTTTCTGAAATGTCATAATTTTTCCCTAGTCGAATCCCACTTCTGAACATATCTCCCATACATTATTATATCATTTTCTGTCTCTTTCTAGGAGAACAATTATGTCAATGAGTGAGTGAGTGAGTGAGTGAGTGAGTGGTAATTGAGCTATATATAGTATAATAACTAGTATTTTGCTCGCTGCTCGAGCTGCTAAAGCAGCTCTCGAGGTCTATAATCGCCATTTTGAATAATAAAAATTTTTGTATGAAAAAATAAATTCCGCCATTTTGAATTTTTTTTCAAGTCATCAAATAGACCTTCGGATCCTGATCATCTCTTGCCAAGAAACCACTCTTCCATCTTTCGTACCCTCCGAGATGGACGCCGATGAAATTTGTATGGCGGCCATCTTTTTTTCACAATTTTGAATTTTTTTTCAAATTTTTGGCAATTGGATGAGGTTTCGAATGACATTTGGTCGAGCACCTCCCACCTATCTTCGATACCTCAAGCGTGCCCTTCACCCGTCTCCGAAATCCTCAATCATCAGCTCCCTCCATATGTTGCCCTAAAGGAATCTTTGTCTTCTATATGAAACCACAAGTGAAAAAAAAAGTTTCATACAAAATTTTACAGGAGGAAATTTTTTGAAAATCTCGGCCGCCATCTTGTTTTTCCAATTTTTTTCACATTTTCTAAAAATTGTTTACTAATATCTTCAATTGTTGCAAGTTGTAACAAAATCGGTTGGAAAACAAAAAAGTTACAAAAGTCAGGTCGGCCGCCATCTTGTTTTTCTGAAATGTCATAATTTTTCCCTACTCGAATCCCACTTCTGAACATATCTCCCATACATTATTATATCATTTTCTATCTCTTTCTAGGAGAACAATTATGTCAATCAGTGAGTGGTAATTGAGCTATATATAGTATAACTAGTATTTTGCTCGCTGCTCGAGCTGCTAAAGCAGCTCTCGAGGTCTATAATCGCCATTTTGAATAAATAAAAAAAGTTTTAAATTTTGTATGAAAAAATAAATTCCGCCATTTTGAATTTTTTTTCAAGTCATCGAGTAGACCTTCGGATCCTGATCATCTCTTGCCAAGAAACCACTCTTCCATCTGTCATACCCTCCGAGATGGACGCCGATGAAATTTGTATGGCGGCCATCTTTTTTTCACAATTTTGAATTTTTTTTCAAATTTTTGGCAATTGTATGAGGTTTCGAATGACATTTGGTCGAGCACCTCCCACCTATCTTCAATACCTCGAGCGTGCCCTTCACCCGCCTCCGAAATCCTCAATCATCAGCTCCCTCCATGTGTTGCCCTAAAGGAATCTTTGTCTTCTGTATGAATCCATAAGTGAAAAAAAAAAGTTTCATACAAAATTTTACAGGAGGGAATTTTTTGAAAATCTCGGCCGCCATCTTGTTTTTCCAATTTTTTTTACATTTTCTAAAAATCGTTTACTAACATCTACAAGAGCTGCAAGTTTAAACAAAATCGGTTGGAAAACAAAAAAGTTACAAAAGTCAGGTCGGCCGCCATCTTGTTTTTCTGAAATGTCATAATTTTTCCCTACTCGAATCCCACTTCTGAACATATCTCCCATACATTATTATATAATTTTCTGTCTCTTTCTAGGAGAACAATTATGTCAATGAGTGAGTGAGTGAGTGAGTGGTAATTGAGCTATATATAGTATAACTAGTATTTTGCTCGCTGCTCGAGCTGCTAAAGCAGCTCTCGAGGTCTATAATGGCCATTTTGAATAATAAAATTTTTTGTATGAAAAAAAAAATTCCGCCATTTTGAATTTTTTTTCCATCCATCGAGTAGATCTTCGGATCCTGATCATCTCTTGCAAAAAAACCACTCTTCCATCTGTCATACCCTTCGAGATGGACGCCGATGAAATTTGTATGGCGGCCATCTTTTTTTCGGAATTTAGAATTTTTTTTCAAATTTTTGGTAATTGGACGAGGTTTCGAATGACATTTGGTCGAGCACCTCCCACCTATCTTCAATACCTTGAGCGTGCCCTTCACCCGTCTCCGAAATCCTCAATCATCAGCTCCCTCCATATGTTGCCCTAAAGGAATCTTTGTCTTGTATATGAAACCTTAAGTGAAAAAAAAAAGTTTCATACAAAATTTTACAGGAGGAAATTTTTTGAATATCTCGGCCGCCATCTTGTTTTTCCAATTTTTTTTACATTTCCTAAAAATCGTTTACTAATATCTTCAATTGTTGCAAGTTGTAACGAAATCGGTTGGAAAACAAAAAAGTTACAAAAGTCAAGTCGGCCGCCATCTTGTTTTTCTGAAATGTCATAATTTTTCCCTACTCGAATCCCACTTCTGAACATATCTCCCATACATTATTATATCATTTTCTGTCTCTTTCTAGGAGAACAATTATGTCAATCAGTGAGTCAGTGGTAATTGAGCTATATATAGTATAACTAGTATTTTGCTCGCTGCTCGAGCTGCTAAAGCAGCTCTCGAGGTCTATAATCGCCAATTTGAATAAATAAAAAAAGTTTTAAATTTTGTATGAAAAAATAAATTCCGCCATTTTGAATTTTTTTTCCATCCATCGAGTAGACCTTCGGATCCTGATCATCTCTTGCCAAGAAACCACTCTTCCATCTGTCATACCCTCCGAGATGGACGCCGATGAAATTTGTATGGCGGCCATCTTTTTTTCGGAATTTTGATTTTTTTTCCAAAGTTTTGGCAATTGGATGAGGTTTCGAATGACATTTGGTCGAGCACCTCCCACCTATCTTCAATACCTTAAGCGTGCCCTTCACCCGTCTCCGAAATCCTCAATCATCAGCTCCCTCCATATGTTGCCCTAAAGGAATCTTTGTCTTCTATATGAAACCGTGATTGAAAAAAAAAAGTTTCATACAAAATTTTACAGGAGGAAATTTTTTGAAAATCTCGGCCGCCATCTTGTTTTTCCAATTTTTTTCACTTTTTCTAAAAATCGTTTGCTAATATCTAAAATAACTGCAAGTTTAAACAAAATCGGTTGGAAAACAAAAAAGTTACAAAAGTCAGGTCGGCCGCCATCTTGTTTTTCTGAAATGTCATAATTTTTCCCTACTCGAATCCCACTTCTGAACATATCTCCCATACATTATTATATCATTTTCTATCTCTTTCTAGGAGAACAATTATGTCAATGAGTCAGTGAGTGAGTGAGTGAGTGGTAATTGAGCTATATATAGTATAATAACTAGTATTTTGCTCGCTGCTCGAGCTGCTAAAGCAGCTCTCGAGGTCTATAATCGCCATTTTGAATAATAAAAAATTTTGTATGAAAAAAAAAAAAACCGCCATTTTGAATTTTTTTTCCATCCATCGAGTAGATCATCGGATCCTGATAATCTCTTGCCAAGAAACCACTCTTCCATCTTTCATACCCTCTGAGATGGACGCCGACGAAATTTGTATGGCGGCCATCTTTTTTTCGGAATTTTAAATTTTTTTTCAAATTTTTGGCAATTGGATGAGGTTTCGAATGACATTTGGTCGAGCACCTCCCACCTATCTTCAATACCTCGAGCGTGCCCTTCACCCGTCTCCGAAATCCTCAATCGTCAGCTCTCTCCATGTTTTTCTCAAAATGATTTCTTGTCTTCTATACGAAAGTATTAGTGAAAAAAAAAAAGTTTCATACAAAATTTTACAGGAGGAAATTTTTTGATAATCTCGGCCGCCATCTTGTTTTTTCAATTTTTTACACTTTTTCTAAAAATCGTTTGCTAATATCTTCAATTGTTGCAAGTTGTAACAAAATCGGTTGGAAAACAAAAAAGTTACAAAAGTCAGGTCGGCCGCCATCTTGTTTTTCTGAAATGTCATAATTTTTCCCTACTCGAATCCCACTTCTGAACATATCTCCCATACATTATTATATCATTTTCTATCTCTTTCTAGGAGAACAATTATGTCAATCAGTGAGTCAGTGAGTCAGTGAGTGGTAATTGAGCTATATATAGTATAAAAAAAAATATAATAAAATAAAATTTCAGAACGACACGGATGCGTTCAATCGATTTCGAATCGTATATACCTAATACCTACTTAGAGCAAAAAGCGTTTCGAAGAGAGCTGGATAATTCGATTATATTATTTGGCTTTGTAGTCGCTGCGAACGACCTGTGGGCCAACTCTTTCTTGACCAAAGCGTTTCTGCACTTTTTGTTATTTGAGAGCTCGAGATTGTCGCTAATCCTGGAGTGTCCGCCTCGCCGCATCGGCGCGGTCGTGTGTCCGTTCGAAGTAGGTAACGTTCACGTCGCGCGTCGCCCGCTGAGCGGCTGAGTGATTGTGTACTAAGTAATGCGCGCTACAATGTCGCCACAAGAATCCGCAACAATGCAGGCGGACATCCGCTACACACAAACATCGGGAAGCGAGAATATGGCGCCGCGGAAACCGGATGTGGGTCACGACTCACGCGTCCGTACTAATGACGGATTAAATGCTGCCATTATGTCATTGTACGGTGCCATGTTTTGTTAGCAATACAGGACGCGGCGATGGCGGCGGCCGGCCTTGGCGTCGGTGACACGGTTACACATTTCTGATGATCGTTTCCAGATTACAACTTCGTAAACAACGCTCTCTGGATGAGACATAATATTCATTTCTATTTCACCTATAGTTTTTGTTTTTTTGGTTATCTATTTATCTATTTAGATTTACTTCGGGGTTTTGTCGCTTTGAAAACAAACTATAATAAAATAGATAATTATAATATTCTGCGGCGTTAGCCACTTTGAAGGCTATAATATTATTATTGTCAATGTCCAAGAGCAAGGAACATCCATCGGCTTTGTTCGCAACGGGCGTTTCAATTTGCACTCTCTCGAAGGAACTTAACAGTGTCCGTACGCCATAGCTTTGCCAACATTCGTGCTGGGTAGTGGCCGGTGGGTGTGAACGTAGCTTTACGTGCTAAAGTAGAGCTACATCGCTGCGATCTGCTGATCGCTGAAACCTGAGACAAGTACAACGAGACAGTAGACTTATGTCAGAGGCATTCCAGTGCGAGGAAGGAGGCAGCGTGGTGCGGCAGGCGCTGACGTGCAGTGTTGTTTGTTGCAGCTTGCAGCATGCCGGCTCCTGCAGCGCCGCCGCGTGCGGAGCGCGTGGAGCACCTGTGGAGCGCGCTGGAGACACGCGCGTGCGCTGAGGACGACCTGCCGCTAGGTACTACATACTCAATCCGTGAGGCTACCAAGTACCACCGACTCCCATGGGACATGGTCCCACCCTCCCACCGACCGACCACGCGGTTATATATGAATGTCGGAAATTGGCGTTGTAGTAACTCATGTATGAGTTTTTGATTATAGTGTGTACATATCGGCTCGACCATCTCACTGTCTACGTCTTCACTGTGCGGCGGTCCGAGCTCGACTGTCTGCCTCAGTCGTTCTCCCCTTCCATGCGCACTGCGTGGGGTGTAGACACGAGACTACAATATAGTGTCTTGAATGTATTATATGTGTCGGTATGAATGTAAGTTTGTATATTGTATTACTTGCCTGTATGCTACAGGCGTGTTCCAGCGGCGCCTTCTTGACTCTACCAATTGTCTAAAAATTCTGTCTTTATGCTTGTACACTTAAGTCTGTTGTTTATTATCGCGTTTCTCCTCTTTCTGGGGCATACGTCACACGTCGTGTAGCTTGTCACAGCCCCGCCCACTGTCGGGGTTCCCTTCCTTCACCTCCGCACTTGCATCCTCGTCGGCTTCCATCTCATCTCATCCCCCTGTCCTCCGTTGCCGCGGCACGTTCGAACCGCTCCGCCAGTCCTATGCTTGTTACTTTTGTTGAATCGATAATTGGGTATTTGACTACATCGAAAATAAAATATATCTGTGATTATTAAATAAAGGGTCTTCCAAAATACGTAAAATCCTTTGTTAGTTTTAAGTGTTGTAACCATTTTAAAATATCGATTAAACTAAAAAAGTACGTCATTATGATGTGACGGCACATTTCAGTATTTCATAGAATATCGCATAAAAAGCGCGCGTTTTGACGTTTGATAAAAGTTACTGATTTGACTAATTATGTGGATTTTATGAATTTTGCCCTGAGAAAATCATCCCAATAACGTGAGTGTCGTTGTTTGCAGACCCGCGGCGCTGGTCGCGGCGCGAGGTGGGCGCGTGGGCGGCGCGGCGCGGCGCCCACGCGGAGCGGTTCCCGATGAACGGCAAGGCGCTGTGCCTCATGACCGGAGACATGTTCGCGGCGCGCGAGCCCGCCCTCGGCCTCCGCCTGCACCAGGTGCGTGTCACACTTCCTCTGTACAGCGTCGCGACTCGTGGTGATCGTGTCGGCAGACCCGCGGCGCTGGTCGCGGCGCGAGGTGGGCGCGTGGGCGGCGCGGCGCGGCGCCCACGCGGAGCGGTTCCCGATGAACGGCAAGGCGCTGTGCCTCATGACCGGAGACATGTTCGCGGCGCGCGAGCCCGCCCTCGGCCTCCGCCTGCACCAGGTGCGTGTCACACTTCCTCTGTACAGCGTCGCGACTCGTGGTGATCGTGTCGGCAGACCCGCGGCGCTGGTCGCGGCGCGAGGTGGGCGCGTGGGCGGCGCGGCGCGGCGCCCACGCGGAGCGGTTCCCGATGAACGGCAAGGCGCTGTGCCTCATGACCGGAGACATGTTCGCGGCGCGCGAGCCCGCCCTCGGCCTCCGCCTGCACCAGGTGCGTGTCACACTTCCTCTGTACAGCGTCGCGACTCGTGGTGATCGTGTCGGCAGACCCGCGGCGCTGGTCGCGGCGCGAGGTGGGCGCGTGGGCGGCGCGGCGCGGCGCCCACGCGGAGCGGTTCCCGATGAACGGCAAGGCGCTGTGCCTCATGACCGGAGACATGTTCGCGGCGCGCGAGCCCGCCCTCGGCCTCCGCCTGCACCAGGTGCGTGTCACACTTCCTCTGTACAGCGTCGCGACTCGTGGTGATCGTGTCGGCAGACCCGCGGCGCTGGTCGCGGCGCGAGGTGGGCGCGTGGGCGGCGCGGCGCGGCGCCCACGCGGAGCGGTTCCCGATGAACGGCAAGGCGCTGTGCCTCATGACCGGAGACATGTTCGCGGCGCGCGAGCCCGCCCTCGGCCTCCGCCTGCACCAGGTGCGTGTCACACTTCCTCTGTACAGCGTCGCGACTCGTGGTGATCGTGTCGGCAGACCCGCGGCGCTGGTCGCGGCGCGAGGTGGGCGCGTGGGCGGCGCGGCGCGGCGCCCACGCGGAGCGGTTCCCGATGAACGGCAAGGCGCTGTGCCTCATGACCGGAGACATGTTCGCGGCGCGCGAGCCCGCCCTCGGCCTCCGCCTGCACCAGGTGCGTGTCACACTTCCTCTGTACAGCGTCGCGACTCGTGGTGATCGTGTCGGCAGACCCGCGGCGCTGGTCGCGGCGCGAGGTGGGCGCGTGGGCGGCGCGGCGCGGCGCCCACGCGGAGCGGTTCCCGATGAACGGCAAGGCGCTGTGCCTCATGACCGGAGACATGTTCGCGGCGCGCGAGCCCGCCCTCGGCCTCCGCCTGCACCAGGTGCGTGTCACACTTCCTCTGTACAGCGTCGCGACTCGTGGTGATCGTGTCGGCAGACCCGCGGCGCTGGTCGCGGCGCGAGGTGGGCGCGTGGGCGGCGCGGCGCGGCGCCCACGCGGAGCGGTTCCCGATGAACGGCAAGGCGCTGTGCCTCATGACCGGAGACATGTTCGCGGCGCGCGAGCCCGCCCTCGGCCTCCGCCTGCACCAGGTGCGTGTCACACTTCCTCTGTACAGCGTCGCGACTCGTGGTGATCGTGTCGGCAGACCCGCGGCGCTGGTCGCGGCGCGAGGTGGGCGCGTGGGCGGCGCGGCGCGGCGCCCACGCGGAGCGGTTCCCGATGAACGGCAAGGCGCTGTGCCTCATGACCGGAGACATGTTCGCGGCGCGCGAGCCCGCCCTCGGCCTCCGCCTGCACCAGGTGCGTGTCACACTTCCTCTGTACAGCGTCGCGACTCGTGGTGATCGTGTCGGCAGACCCGCGGCGCTGGTCGCGGCGCGAGGTGGGCGCGTGGGCGGCGCGGCGCGGCGCCCACGCGGAGCGGTTCCCGATGAACGGCAAGGCGCTGTGCCTCATGACCGGAGACATGTTCGCGGCGCGCGAGCCCGCCCTCGGCCTCCGCCTGCACCAGGTGCGTGTCACACTTCCTCTGTACAGCGTCGCGACTCGTGGTGATCGTGTCGGCAGACCCGCGGCGCTGGTCGCGGCGCGAGGTGGGCGCGTGGGCGGCGCGGCGCGGCGCCCACGCGGAGCGGTTCCCGATGAACGGCAAGGCGCTGTGCCTCATGACCGGAGACATGTTCGCGGCGCGCGAGCCCGCCCTCGGCCTCCGCCTGCACCAGGTGCGTGTCACACTTCCTCTGTACAGCGTCGCGACTCGTGGTGATCGTGTCGGCAGACCCGCGGCGCTGGTCGCGGCGCGAGGTGGGCGCGTGGGCGGCGCGGCGCGGCGCCCACGCGGAGCGGTTCCCGATGAACGGCAAGGCGCTGTGCCTCATGACCGGAGACATGTTCGCGGCGCGCGAGCCCGCCCTCGGCCTCCGCCTGCACCAGGTGCGTGTCACACTTCCTCTGTACAGCGTCGCGACTCGTGGTGATCGTGTCGGCAGACCCGCGGCGCTGGTCGCGGCGCGAGGTGGGCGCGTGGGCGGCGCGGCGCGGCGCCCACGCGGAGCGGTTCCCGATGAACGGCAAGGCGCTGTGCCTCATGACCGGAGACATGTTCGCGGCGCGCGAGCCCGCCCTCGGCCTCCGCCTGCACCAGGTGCGTGTCACACTTCCTCTGTACAGCGTCGCGACTCGTGGTGATCGTGTCGGCAGACCCGCGGCGCTGGTCGCGGCGCGAGGTGGGCGCGTGGGCGGCGCGGCGCGGCGCCCACGCGGAGCGGTTCCCGATGAACGGCAAGGCGCTGTGCCTCATGACCGGAGACATGTTCGCGGCGCGCGAGCCCGCCCTCGGCCTCCGCCTGCACCAGGTGCGTGTCACACTTCCTCTGTACAGCGTCGCGACTCGTGGTGATCGTGTCGGCAGACCCGCGGCGCTGGTCGCGGCGCGAGGTGGGCGCGTGGGCGGCGCGGCGCGGCGCCCACGCGGAGCGGTTCCCGATGAACGGCAAGGCGCTGTGCCTCATGACCGGAGACATGTTCGCGGCGCGCGAGCCCGCCCTCGGCCTCCGCCTGCACCAGGTGCGTGTCACACTTCCTCTGTACAGCGTCGCGACTCGTGGTGATCGTGTCGGCAGACCCGCGGCGCTGGTCGCGGCGCGAGGTGGGCGCGTGGGCGGCGCGGCGCGGCGCCCACGCGGAGCGGTTCCCGATGAACGGCAAGGCGCTGTGCCTCATGACCGGAGACATGTTCGCGGCGCGCGAGCCCGCCCTCGGCCTCCGCCTGCACCAGGTGCGTGTCACACTTCCTCTGTACAGCGTCGCGACTCGTGGTGATCGTGTCGGCAGACCCGCGGCGCTGGTCGCGGCGCGAGGTGGGCGCGTGGGCGGCGCGGCGCGGCGCCCACGCGGAGCGGTTCCCGATGAACGGCAAGGCGCTGTGCCTCATGACCGGAGACATGTTCGCGGCGCGCGAGCCCGCCCTCGGCCTCCGCCTGCACCAGGTGCGTGTCACACTTCCTCTGTACAGCGTCGCGACTCGTGGTGATCGTGTCGGCAGACCCGCGGCGCTGGTCGCGGCGCGAGGTGGGCGCGTGGGCGGCGCGGCGCGGCGCCCACGCGGAGCGGTTCCCGATGAACGGCAAGGCGCTGTGCCTCATGACCGGAGACATGTTCGCGGCGCGCGAGCCCGCCCTCGGCCTCCGCCTGCACCAGGTGCGTGTCACACTTCCTCTGTACAGCGTCGCGACTCGTGGTGATCGTGTCGGCAGACCCGCGGCGCTGGTCGCGGCGCGAGGTGGGCGCGTGGGCGGCGCGGCGCGGCGCCCACGCGGAGCGGTTCCCGATGAACGGCAAGGCGCTGTGCCTCATGACCGGAGACATGTTCGCGGCGCGCGAGCCCGCCCTCGGCCTCCGCCTGCACCAGGTGCGTGTCACACTTCCTCTGTACAGCGTCGCGACTCGTGGTGATCGTGTCGGCAGACCCGCGGCGCTGGTCGCGGCGCGAGGTGGGCGCGTGGGCGGCGCGGCGCGGCGCCCACGCGGAGCGGTTCCCGATGAACGGCAAGGCGCTGTGCCTCATGACCGGAGACATGTTCGCGGCGCGCGAGCCCGCCCTCGGCCTCCGCCTGCACCAGGTGCGTGTCACACTTCCTCTGTACAGCGTCGCGACTCGTGGTGATCGTGTCGGCAGACCCGCGGCGCTGGTCGCGGCGCGAGGTGGGCGCGTGGGCGGCGCGGCGCGGCGCCCACGCGGAGCGGTTCCCGATGAACGGCAAGGCGCTGTGCCTCATGACCGGAGACATGTTCGCGGCGCGCGAGCCCGCCCTCGGCCTCCGCCTGCACCAGGTGCGTGTCACACTTCCTCTGTACAGCGTCGCGACTCGTGGTGATCGTGTCGGCAGACCCGCGGCGCTGGTCGCGGCGCGAGGTGGGCGCGTGGGCGGCGCGGCGCGGCGCCCACGCGGAGCGGTTCCCGATGAACGGCAAGGCGCTGTGCCTCATGACCGGAGACATGTTCGCGGCGCGCGAGCCCGCCCTCGGCCTCCGCCTGCACCAGGTGCGTGTCACACTTCCTCTGTACAGCGTCGCGACTCGTGGTGATCGTGTCGGCAGACCCGCGGCGCTGGTCGCGGCGCGAGGTGGGCGCGTGGGCGGCGCGGCGCGGCGCCCACGCGGAGCGGTTCCCGATGAACGGCAAGGCGCTGTGCCTCATGACCGGAGACATGTTCGCGGCGCGCGAGCCCGCCCTCGGCCTCCGCCTGCACCAGGTGCGTGTCACACTTCCTCTGTACAGCGTCGCGACTCGTGGTGATCGTGTCGGCAGACCCGCGGCGCTGGTCGCGGCGCGAGGTGGGCGCGTGGGCGGCGCGGCGCGGCGCCCACGCGGAGCGGTTCCCGATGAACGGCAAGGCGCTGTGCCTCATGACCGGAGACATGTTCGCGGCGCGCGAGCCCGCCCTCGGCCTCCGCCTGCACCAGGTGCGTGTCACACTTCCTCTGTACAGCGTCGCGACTCGTGGTGATCGTGTCGGCAGACCCGCGGCGCTGGTCGCGGCGCGAGGTGGGCGCGTGGGCGGCGCGGCGCGGCGCCCACGCGGAGCGGTTCCCGATGAACGGCAAGGCGCTGTGCCTCATGACCGGAGACATGTTCGCGGCGCGCGAGCCCGCCCTCGGCCTCCGCCTGCACCAGGTGCGTGTCACACTTCCTCTGTACAGCGTCGCGACTCGTGGTGATCGTGTCGGCAGACCCGCGGCGCTGGTCGCGGCGCGAGGTGGGCGCGTGGGCGGCGCGGCGCGGCGCCCACGCGGAGCGGTTCCCGATGAACGGCAAGGCGCTGTGCCTCATGACCGGAGACATGTTCGCGGCGCGCGAGCCCGCCCTCGGCCTCCGCCTGCACCAGGTGCGTGTCACACTTCCTCTGTACAGCGTCGCGACTCGTGGTGATCGTGTCGGCAGACCCGCGGCGCTGGTCGCGGCGCGAGGTGGGCGCGTGGGCGGCGCGGCGCGGCGCCCACGCGGAGCGGTTCCCGATGAACGGCAAGGCGCTGTGCCTCATGACCGGAGACATGTTCGCGGCGCGCGAGCCCGCCCTCGGCCTCCGCCTGCACCAGGTGCGTGTCACACTTCCTCTGTACAGCGTCGCGACTCGTGGTGATCGTGTCGGCAGACCCGCGGCGCTGGTCGCGGCGCGAGGTGGGCGCGTGGGCGGCGCGGCGCGGCGCCCACGCGGAGCGGTTCCCGATGAACGGCAAGGCGCTGTGCCTCATGACCGGAGACATGTTCGCGGCGCGCGAGCCCGCCCTCGGCCTCCGCCTGCACCAGGTGCGTGTCACACTTCCTCTGTACAGCGTCGCGACTCGTGGTGATAATTCTTTCATAGCATAATTAGTATTTTCAATAACAGAAAGTCATGGTAGTGTGTGTTGTTGTGTTGTTGCAGGAGTTCCGGCGCCGCCTCGCCAAGGCGCTGGCGCTGCAGGACCTGCTGGAGAAGCTGATGGCGCACTGAGCGCGTCGAGTGCAGTCAGTCAGTGTTGCGGTACATGGCACGTTTACTTGTTAGTACATAGCGCGGCGAACAGTACCGCTCCGCTCTCACTCGTCCGACAACTAGCGAGGTCTGCCACTTGCCCGGCGGAGCGGAGCGGAGCGGAGCGGAGCGGAGCGGAGCGGAGCGGAGACGTGCCGACCGTCCTATTCCTTACATCTTTCCTACTATCCCTCTACCTACTTGATCTTTTTCTTAAATTTTTTGACAAACCGAAACTCAAATTGTAACTCAGAGTTACAATTATATTCATTATAGTGAACAAAGAAAGCTGTTTTTGCGCTCACCCCTGTATCTACATTGACTCTGGTTGAGGTTTTAGTCAAAAATTTAAGAAAAATATTGTACATCAGCAAGAAAGTGATAAAATAATATTCTTAAAATGAAAGTTACGTTGCCTTGAATTTAACTTCACTGACCAACATTTTAATGTTGAGATGGCGTTAAGGCTTAACAGAAATTAATAAGAATTTTTAAATCACTAAAATGTGAGTTCCGATGTTTTCCCTCGCAGGTGTCGATATATTGAAAAATGTGTAAATACATATTAGTAGGTATTTTGTAGTTCGTAAGTTGTGAGATATCGTAAGTTGTAAGTTGTGAGAAATCGTAAGTTGTAAGTTGTGAGGCGTCACTGCATTGTTCCTATTAGTTCCGACATTTGTACACAATAGCTATAGGTACTATGACGTTAAAGATATTATTATTGTCCACGAACTATTAGAATATATTCCTTGAACACCCGAGACCTTATACATATATACTGTATGATGTTCTAGTGTTTACTTTGAATATGTTTGAGTGACAAACTCAAATATTACATTTGTTTCCTTTTTCCACTCTGAAACAGTTTTGAAGTCTAGACTCAGAAGAATGTCTAGGTAGGTACACGTAGGTACTTGTAGACAATCAACACCTTTCATAGGTACACTAATAAAATTGTTAATCTTAAATATTTTGGTAATTAAATCAATAATAATAGTACCATTAGATGATAAGTATATTGTGTTAGCGGATAGTATGTCTAGTCAGGTCAGGGTGTCAAATATACTTACAATTATTTTTTTGTTCCAAATGTGTTTTATTTGGTCACAACGTGACTGGTGACTGATTACGGGAGCTTTTAGGGATATCCCTGAGATTTTCATCACGGGAAAGTGTTAAAATGAAACACGTAT